>NC_068368.1:3521904-3686904 GCF_020536995.1 Dreissena polymorpha | reverse complement strand
AACTATTGTGAATAGTAGAGTTATATGCATGGACCATTGGACTTACATAGTCCTTCCAGTTGCTTTTCTTATCTTCCTCTAATGTTCATAACATTTCTATTAAGGTTTGGTTAAACCTCTCTACCATCCTATTGCCCATTGCATGATAAGGAGTAGTCCGAAATAGCTCTATGCCTGCTAGTTTACAAATCTCTTGAATTAGGCTGGATATAAAATTGGCTCCTTTATCACTATGTATCCTTTCCGGAAATCCGTAGTGGACGAACAATTTTTCAAAAAGGACACGGGCGGTAGTACGAGCTGTCTGGTTGGTAGTAGGAAATGCTTGGGCATATCTGCTGAAATGGTCATTGATAACGAGGATATTTTCATATCCACCTGTAGCTCTCTCGAGACTGAGAAAATCTTAACACACTATTTCCATAGGAGCAGATGTCTGGATACTGACCAATGGAGCTGACTCTGCATGTGTCTTGCGCCGAATGCATCTAGGACAACTGGCTACGTTCTGACTGATGAAAGTATCCATACAAGGCCAGTAAAACCTCTGTTTGAATAATGACGTTGTGCGGTCCCTACCCTGATGGCCTACATCATCGTGTAGGGCACGGAACACTTCACCCCGTAACTGACTGGGTAGTATAAGCTGTCTATACAACTGGTTCCCATAATTGGCTATACGATAAAGAACGCCGTCCCTCAGTTCCAATTTGTTCCAGTCTCTTAAATATTTCTGTGCAGCTGAAAACTCACTCGAGGTCGGCTGAGAAGTCGGCCTGGTGCCTTGCTGGATATGGTTTATGAGTTCGGCAATTACTGTATCAGACAGTTGAGATTGTCGCCAATCTTTCGAACTCAAAGCATATGCTTGTATGACGTCGTCCGGAACAGTTGTTTCTTGTTCAAGTTCGGCTATCACGTCGGGATCAGCTATATTTAAACATAAAGGTGCTTCTTCGACGGTAGCCATCACAGCTGTAGCCAATGCAGTTATAACATCTGTAGCCATGGTTATTCTGCTGAGTCCATCCGCATCGGCATTCTGACGTCCGGCGCGATAGTGCTGTGTAAACTCTTAATTAGCCAATGCTGCCATCCAACGCTGACCAGTGGCGTACAACTTAGCAGTATTGGTGACATAAGTGAGAGGGTTATTGTCAGTAACCACTTCAAACTTGGTTCCATATAGATAGTCATGGAATTTTTCCGATATCGCCCACTTCAAAGCGAGGAATTCCAGTTTATGGGCTGGGTAATTCTTTTCAGCTAGATTCAGAGAGCGACTGGCATACGCAATCACCCTTTCCTTCCCATCTTGTTTTTGATAGAGGACTGCGCCAAGACCTTGTGAAGAAGCGTCAGTGTGCACAACGAACGGAAGTTCATAGTTTGCATAGGCAAGCATTGGAGGATTAACCAACTGCCTTTTTAACTCATCAAAAGCCGATTGCTGCTCATCAGTCCAGACAAACGAGACTTTCTTGGACGATGCACTTGGTTTTTGTTTACTCTTTGGTTTGTTAGTGTGGCCAATGAGTAGGTTGTTGAGAGGTCTTGCAATCTTAGAAAAGTTTTTAATAAAACGCCTGTAATATCCAACAAACCCTAAGAATTTCCTGACGTCTTTTACATTGCAAGGAACGGGCAAATGTTTCACCGTTTCAGTCTTTTCTGGGTCTGTACTTATTCCTTCCTCGGAGACAACTTGGCCGAGATATGTTATTTTGGTTTTGAAGAATTCACATTGGATGGCTTAATTGTAAGATTGTATGAAGCTAATCTGCAGAAACCTGATCTAACCGCTGGATATGACTTTAAGTATCGTTGGAAAAAATGACGATGTCGTCCAAGTAGATGAGGCAGTCTCGGAGATTAAGATCTTCCATGCAACGTTCCATCAATCGTTGGAAAGTTGCGAGGGTATAGCATAACCCAAAGGGCATACGGCTGCACTCATAAAACCCCAGGCCTCCAACCTGAAACGCAGTCTTCGCCTTATATTCTTCCTCAAGTTCAACCTGCCAGTATCCGGCTTTCAAGTCTAGTTTGGAGAAATATTTGGACCCTGATAATAAGTGTAAAGTGTCTTCAATTCGTGGTAAAGCATAATTGTCTTTCTTTGTTCTTTCGTTTAGTTTCCGGAAGTCTATGCAAAATCGAATTGTACCATTTTTCTTTCTGACAATTACACAGTTTGAAGACCAAGGACTTCTTGATTCTTGAATTGCTCCCATGTCCAACATTTCTTTCAGGTGTTCTCTGACTTCATTAAATACTCCAGGTGGGATTCCTCGATATTGCTCTTTAAAAGGTGTATCATTGTTTAGTTTGATAGAGTGCTTTACGGTTGAGGTGTGTCCAAGATCCAAGGGATGTTTGGGAAAGATTGTATCATATTTTTGGAACAGTTTATACACTTGATTTTTCTCATCATCGGTCGGTCTGTTACAAATTAACTCCATATTGATCTTTAATATTTCCATCTTCAGCTTTTCCTTTCTTTTCAGGTGTTGTTTCAGTCTGTATTGCTGCAGTCAATGGCTCTAAAACGGGTGCTTCACGTAATACTTAAACTTCGTTTAATTGGCATAGGCTCTGTCTTGCCTTGATCTTAATTGGTCTTGCTGTAACGTTGCAAATTCTTACAGGTATCCTTGCGGTTCTACCAGAGTTATTCACAGTTACCACGCGTGGACAAAAAATAGCACTGTGAGAGTGTTCATCTTCAAATGCCTCTGTAATTGCTGCGTCAGTATTCTTCATCTTCCTTACAAATCCAGTTATCGTTCTGGTTTCCATTGGATGTTAGGTTATGGGTTTCGTTGCTATTACTCTACCGATAAACGGATTGATGGACATCTTGACTGCTTCCCACTCATCAGGTAAGTTATCTGTATTTCTGCATTGTTGAATATTGCGAATTAAATTCGTACCTAGCAGGACTGGAGCTACACCATGATACTTTGACACCCGGATAACCAATAAAACGGTTAGTATTGGTGTAAAGGTAAGTTGTGTTTCTATAGATGCTTCGATGTATCCAGTATTTGGAACCGTCATGCCATTTGCACCTTTTAGATCTTTTTGAAAATCATCCATATAATTTAATTCAGGTTTGTGATCCATGTTTTCATAAAATTCTTCAGTGATTGAGCTGACCTGTGAGCCACTGTCGATCAAAGCTTTAACTGGAATTCCGTTTATCTTGATGTCTGTTAAATTAGGTTCTCCGACCATTCTATGCAGCATGTCTTCTGTATCATGTTGTTTATCAGTCAATATGTCGCGGCATATGTTACTGCTGACGCTCTCATCCGCCCCTGGGATCAGAGCCTCTGCTGGTATAAACGTGGTGTTTTAGGTTGTTGTTCTGTCGGATCTTGTCTAAAGTACCCTCGAGTTGGATACTGACCTCGATAACTTCTAAATCCCCTTCCTCTGTTCATGTTTCTGTTACGACTTATAGGACCTCTTCTGTAATTTGTTTGGTCGGAAGTTCGATGTTCAAAACGTGACTCTGTTCTATCTTGTGATTGTTTCTCTCTTGACATCTCACTCAACTTCTTATCCATCAGATTCATTTTCTCTGTAAGATCTTTTAATATTTTCATTTGCTCATCAATGTGCAGTACGTTACTCTCTTGAGGCAGTTCCGTTCCTTTACATACAGCCATTTCTTGTTCTTCCCTTCTGGCTTTAAATGTAAATTTGTCCTGTGAAATTTCCATCTGTTTCTTATATTGCAGACATCTAGTCATTCAGCGGGTCGGCGAATACGACCAGTCACTCAGGGAATAGAAATGGTATGTTTATATGTGTCAGTGAACACTTAACTGTTATGCCTGAAACTTCGTGAAATGTTATTTCCAATACAACTGATGTTATGTTGATGGAAAAATGTAAAGAAACGACCAATGGTTTTATGGAACTTATCATTGAAATACAGTCTATATGAAACGAAAATCAATTCTAGGTAGAAAAAGTGGTCCAATGTAAGCCTCACCAATCAATCCAATCTGAGACGATATTTAGAGCACATGCATTCAGCCCAATTTTCGAGAAGAAAGAGTAAAATATTTTCAGACAATGTGCTCGCGTATTTTTTTTTTCTGCTGAGATTTTTAGCTCGGCTGTTTTCGGAAAAAAACGAGGTATAGTTATAGCCAGCTCGTCGTGTCGTGTCCGTCGTCGTGTCCACCGCCCGCGTCGTGCTGAAACCTTAACATTTTGTCAAGGCTTTGAACATTGGCTCTAAAATCAAAGTGCTTCCACCTACAACTTTAAAAATTCATATGTAGCTGCACCTTGATGAGTTCTACACGCTACACCCATATTTGGGTCACTATGTCAAAGGTCAAGTTCACTGTGACCTCTAAAAAATTAAAAAAAATTCTGACAAGTTTTCATTTATTCAAAAATGCACCCGCAGCCGAGCGTGGAATCCGTTATGCAGTGCTCTTGTTTTTTTTAATTTAAAATTAACTTATTTATGTTAGTTCCCAAAAACTCTGCATTAAAAATATATATTAAAATAAATGCAAATTTTTGCTTTAAGTTTTCCTGAAATGTAAAATGCAAGTTCCTTCCATGACTTTGTATATACGTCAAATGCAGAAAGGTTACCAACACCAACGTTTATGAGCTAAACTGTTAAAGAGGTCGATTTGGCATAGTGGAATTGATGTCCTCCTAGCACTCAGGAGGTCACAGGGTGGATACCCAATGTTGGCGCTGTTTTTAGATCTCCCCTTATGACACAGAGTACTGGTTCTACCTTGGAAACGGACTCGAGAGCATTTCAATATGCTTTCAGCATTGATACTATCAAGCTAAAATAAATATGTTAAAACTATTAGCCTTAACTGTAGAGGTAATTTCATGAGTTAATGATGACCTTTGCTGATATTTTCAGGCGTCCTTTGATCGTACTGAGTCTAAGTACGAGCATAACAGTGACCCCTTCATCCATGCTGCAGTGACGGGGGACGTGTTAGCAGACCAGGAACAAGGGGAGACTATACCTACCAATGCAAGTACCAGTCAACAACCACGGCTCTCTATCTGGAGATGAGACTGTACAGGATTAGCAGACCAGGAACAAGGGGAGACTATTCCTACCAATGCAAGTACCAGTCAACAACCACGGCTCTCTATCTGGAGATGAGACTGTACAGGAAGAGTCCTGACCAGAAGCTGAAGAAAAGAGTCGCTGGGGATCAAGGAACCTTCCACCTGATGGAGATTCCACCTGAAGAATCAAGGAACCTTCCACCTGATGGAGATTTCACCTGAAGAATCAAGGAACCTTCCACCTGATGGAGATTTCACCTGAAGAATCAAGGAACCTTCCACCTGATGGAGATTCCACCTGAAGAATCAAGGAACCTTCCACCTGATGGAGATTTCACCTGAAGGAGAATGTTTTGACTTGTTGTTCGGATTGGAATCAGTTGATCTATGGTTACATGTTTATGGCTAATATTGACTGTTATTGCCTTACATGTGTATGGGAACAGTGGTATGTACCAGCTGTGGAACTGTGCATTGATCTAAGCTGGGCGACAGATATGAAGTTTATTTGCGTAAATACTTATTTCTAATATACCGTTTTTTGAGTAAATTTAAAATTCAATGCATGATAAAACTCAAATTTTATACTGAATACTCCATTTTTAAACAGATAAGGTAAAGATTAGTCAATTTCCATGTTTAACCCTTTCCCACTCAGAGGCAAAGTGAAAATGGCTATGTGCAAGCAGCATAAAACCAGAACAGTCTGCGATTAATCGCAGTCTGTTCAGGTTTTATGCTGTTTGATGCTCATCAGTATCTAAGGATTGGAAATGAACTTTTTAAACTTAAATCTAGTAAGAAGGGTATTTAATTAAATTAATATTGCCAAGGGATTACAAATGCATCAAAATACAAATCTAAGTGGTAAAGGGTTAAAGTTGAAGTAATTTAGCAAAATATAAATTTGACCTGTGGCAAAATCCTTAGCTTCTGCTGTGTGTACATGTATGTTAGTGTAGTTTTGGGGATTGTATCAAAGTTGTTGATTCCCAGGATGTTAAAGCATTTCATGTTTCAGTGATTTACACATACATTTTAAGTCAGCATTAATGAATATCTGGTATTAACAATAACCGTGTCACAGTACTCTTAGAGTGAAAATATCCATTGGCTGTTAAATTTTCATTTGGTCATTAAGCAGGTTTAAGAACTTTCGTTGTGTTTGTCACAAGCAGCATGAAAATGTGTTGGCTTGTGGGTGGGTCAAAGATTGTGACTTGCCAAAAATTAGCAGATTTTATTGCTATGACGATTAATTAACTAAATTAACAAAATGTATCAGTTGTTTTTTATGGAGCTAAAATGTGACTGTTTGCATGGTCCTCATTTTATCATATATAATTATAGTGCTTTTGTTGATTGTGTTAAATGAATAAGATGCAGTTATTATATCAGTATAAAAGCACTTGAACCTGAGAGAACTTTAGAAGAATGAGATAATGTTATATTGAAATGCACCAGGATTATGTTTTGATGATGCAAAAATGATGTTTTTGCCATATGCAGCCAGGGTAGCATGAGACCAGCCTGCGCATTGTGCAGTCTTGTCATAAGCTGCCCTGTCAATTGCGGGACTTTAACCCTTACAGTGCTGGAACCGAATTTGAAGGCCTTTGCAAACAGTTTGCATTCAGATAAGACACCACAGAACGTGGCGTCTCATCTGGATCCAAACTGTTTGCTATTCTGATAGTATTCTTTGAAAAAAATCGAAGAAAATGCTAATCTTAAAAATTCAGCAGACGACATTTTAGCAGATGACAAAGTACCCTGCATGCAAAGAGTTAATGATGACAAAGTAGCTCCTGACTGGACTGGGTGACTGTACAGGTTGGTCTGGAGCAACTCTGGCCTCATATGGCACTGGACTGGGTGACTGTACAGGTTGGTCTGGAGCAACCCTGGCCCCATATGGCACTGGACTGGGTGACTGTACAGGTTGGTCTGGAGCAACCCTGGCCTCATATGGCACTGGACTGGGTGACTGTACAGGTTGGTCTGGAGCAACCCTGGCCTCATATGGCACTGGACTGGGTGACTGTACAGGTTGGTCTGGAGCAACCCTGGCCTCATATGGCACTGGACTGGGTGACTGTACAGGTTGGTCTGGAGCAACCCTGGCCTCATATGGCACTGGACTGGGTGACTGTACAGGTTGGTCTGGAGCAACCCTGGCCTCATATGGCACTGGACTGGGTGACTGTACAGGTTGGTCTGGAGCAACCCTGGCCTCATATGGCACTGGACTGGGTGACTGTACAGGTTGGTCTGGAGCAACCCTGTCCCCATATGGCACTGGACTGGGTGACTGTACAGGTTGGTCTGGAGCAACCCTGGCCTCATATGGCACTGGACTGGGTGACTGTACAGGTTGGTCTGGAGCAACCCTGGCCTCATATGGCACTGGACTGGGTGACTGTACAGGTTGGTCTGGAGCAACCCTGGCCTCATATGGCACTGGACTGGGTGACTGTACAGGTTGGTCTGGAGCAACCCTGGCCTCATATGGCACTGGACTGGGTGACTGTACAGGTTGGTCTGGAGCAACCCTGGCCTCATATGGCACTGGACTGGGTGACTGTACAGGTTGGTCTGGAGCAACCCTGGCCTCATATGGCACTGGACTGGGTGACTGTACAGGTTGGTCTGGAGCAACCCTGGCCTCATATGGCACTGGACTGGGTGACTGTACAGGTTGGTCTGGAGCAACCCTGGCCCCATATGGCACTGGACTGGGTGACTGTACAGGTTGGTCTGGAGCAACCCTGGCCTCATATGGCACTGGACTGGGTGACTGTACAGGTTGGTCTGGGGCAACCCTGGCCTCATATGGCACTGGACTGGGTAACTGTACAGGTTGGTCTGGAGCAACCCTGGCCCCATATGGCACTGGACTGGGTGACTGTACAGGTTGGTCTGGAGCAACCCTGGCCTCATATGGCACTGGACTGGGTGACTGTACAGGTTGGTCTGGAGCAACCCTGGCCTCATATGGCACTGGACTGGGTGACTGTACAGGTTGGTCTGGAGCAACCCTGGCCTCATATGGCACTGGACTGGGTGACTGTACAGGTTGGTCTGGAGCAACCCTGGCCTCATATGGCACTGGACTGGGTGACTGTACAGGCTGGTCTGGAGCAACCCTGGCCTCATATGGCACTGGACTGGGTGACTGTACAGGTTGGTCTGGAGCAACCTTGGCCTCATATGGCATAAGACCCATTTCTGCATGGAGAGAGTTATATGTTCTGTTATTGATGACCCTTCTTCTCCATGCATCAACTTTTCTCAATATTTTGTCAGAAAATATCGACCCTTTCAGAAACAAGGTGTGTGTGTGTGTGTGTGAAATAACATCATTCGTTATTACAACCTTAATGTTTTAACTTTTTAACGTATTATTTTCAAAGATTTTTGATTTCTTGGTGTAACATCTGAGTAAGAAATGGATTGGAGCATATTCTGTACCAGTTTGTTTTATGGACTTGTCTTGGTGTATTTGTTATGTTTGTTGTACTATGATTATTGAGGCTTATTGTTGTACTATATTATGTACACAGAATCCACGATAATCTAGCTTGTCTTGTATTTTGTTTTAATACCCACTCATACAAAGATAAATGGGACTTTAAAGGAATCACAATGGGCATCTCAATGTCTGTCTGCCGGTCCAGCTGTTTCCCTCTCTGGAGACACAACATTGCAACATTGTTCATGTGAATTCTGCTTCACTCTGACACATAAAACAATGAAACTTGGCAGCATGTTTCCTTATTATATGAAGTTTTGCAATTGTGAATTTTGTCATCCTTTTTTAAAATTACAAAATGTATGCCCCAGTTTCAAATTATCATTTCCGTAATATATTTTGTTTGGTATTGACATCATAAACAACAAAATACATATCTGTAACTACAACATGCAGAAAGGTCTCCTTGGCGTAGTAGAATAGGGTGTCGGCCAAGCGATCATGAGGTCATGGGTTCGACTAGGGGAGCTTTCTTAAGATCTCTCCCATAGAAATCAATAACTGGTTTTAGTCCCAAGAAACTGACTCGAGATTGTTTCAATAGGCCTGTGGCTTTCAATGCAATTGATCTAAAATGAATAAAATGGAAAAGCTAATTGCAACTACAGAATAGTTGTAACGGTTTGTATTTTTTTTTATCAGCCCTCTACTTTGTGTCATCAAATCAGGATCCTGGGCGAATAACTGACCTCGCTGAGCAGGTTATATTGTTTAGATTCACACTTGTATAGCAAAATATCTTATAATGCTTTTCCAATGAAACCACGCGACCCAAAGGTTTAATATTTGTTGTTTAACATTATATTCTGGTTCTCTACAAACTTTGTTTAAAAAAAAGTGTAAAAATATTGCAGGGTCCAATTTATAATTGTTACACCTTGCGTCATTTTTCTACATGCGGCGTTGTGGGGTATTGATCACAGTAAAATGTTTTTGTTTGTGCTTCAAGTTATGCGTCTGAGCAAAACAAAATAACTTATTTATAGTAATTTATGTGTACAACATGTTTTGTCTTGCCCTATTTTGTTTATGCTTTTCATAAAATGACAGTTCATGTATTTGTTATCCGTATATTGTTGTATGAATTATTGTTAAATGCAATCATAAAACTGAGATTTCCGAAGTGGTTAAGTGTTGTACTCTACATCTCTGAAATATTTCAATATCTAATTACAAAGAATCACTTATCCAGAAGTGTCTGTCCATTGTACTCATGTAAGTTCTTGACTATTAAATTACAACTCTAGTCAACAAGCACTTATATATTTCAGCACATGGCCGGTAAGAAGTTTATCGCTTAACAAACTACAATACCGTCAATTATGAGCTTATTTTTGTAGTAGATTCTATATCCGCATCTTATGCATGACAACAACAAACTCGTCAGCTATGATATTATTCGATCTCCGCCAATTATACATAAGTGTCTACAGGTTATGACATTAGAACTTGCCTCCAGGTCTACGACAAAACCGGCAGGTAGGAGATGAGGTGACATATCTCCGCCAGGGGAGCGATCGAGTCGAGCGAGCGAGCGATGCGAGCGAGCGACAAGCGAGCGAGCGAAGCGAGCGAGCGAGCGAGCGAGCGAGCGAGCGAGCGAGCGAGCGAGCGAGCGAGCGAGCGAGCGAGCGAGCGAGCGAGCGAGGAGCGAGCGAGCGAGCGAGGAGCGAGCGAGAGCGAGCGAGCGAGCGAGCGAGCGAGCGAGTCGAGCGAGCGAGGCGAGCGGAGCGAGCGAGCGAGCGAGCGAGCGAGCGAGCGAGCGAGCGAGCAGAGAGAGCGAGGAGCGAGGCGAGCGAGCGAGCGAGCAGCGAGCGAGCGAGCGAGCGAGCGAGCGAGCGAGCGATGCGATCTAGCGAGCGAGCGAGCTATCGAGCTAGCTAGCTAGCGATCTAGCTATCGAGCGAGCGAGCGATCGATCGATCTATCGATCTATCTATCTATCTATCTATCTAGCTATCTATCGATCTATCTATCGATCTATCTATCTATCTATCTATCTATCTATCTATCTAGGATCTATCTATCTATCTATCTATCTATCTATCTATCTATCTATCTATCTATCTATCTATCTATCTATCTATCTATCTATCTATCTATCTATCTATCTATCTATCTATCTATCTATCTATCTATCTATCTATCTATCTATCTATCTATCTATCTATCTATCTATCTATCTATCTATCTATCTATCTATCTATCTATCTATCTATCTATCTATCTATCTATCTATCTATCTATCTATCTATCTATCTATCTATCTATCTATCTATCTATCTATCTATCTATCTATCTATCTATCTATCTATCTATCTATCTATATATGTCTGTCTGTCTGTCTGTCTGTCTGTCTGTCTGTCTGTCTGTCTGTCGTGTGTCTGTCTGTCTGTCTGTCTGTCTGTCTGTCTGCCTGCCTGCCTGCCTGCCTGCCTGTCTGTCTGTCTGTCTGTGTGTCTGTTTGTCTGTCTGTCTGTCTGTCTGTCAGTCTATCCATCCATCCATCCATCCATCCATCAATCCATCCATCTTTCCATGTCTGTCTGTCTGTCTGTCTGTCTGTCTGTCTGTCTGTCTGTCTGTCTGTCTGTCTGTCTGTCTGTCTGTCTGTCTGTCTGTCTGTCTGTCTGTCTGTCTGTCTGTCTGTCTGTCTCTATACTGTCTTACTCCTATTGCGGGTATTATTGACAGGTGCGCAGTCAGTGCAGATAAAAGTGTTAAAAAAGAAAAAGTGTGCAAGATAAAAGTATGTCACATTTATTATAAGGTGAAGTGATTTCAGGTTAAAAACTGATAAAAACATGTCTCCCGGAGTTAAAGGGGCGGAAGGGGAAAGCAGGAACTGCTTAAACCCTTCAAGATCAGGATGTAAAACTGTAGTGGCAGGGAGGTTGTTCCCCATCACAATAGCACTTGGGGAAAAATTAAAACTTCATAATAATTTGCAGTGGTATGGATCTGTCTGTAGGAGAGGGGGGGGGGGGGGGGGGGAGGGGCGCATGTGACAAGTGAATCTGGTAGGTCGCTCGATATATGATGGTAGGGGCACAGCAACTAAACCTTGAACAATTTTGAAAAAGATTATTAATTAAGTGTCATTTCGTCTGCTTTGTAGGGTCTGCCAACCAAGTTTGGTCTACAATAATCCCGCCAGTTATACATCGTTTAATACATACCGTAAGTTATGAGATTGTTGTTTTTCCCCTTCCAATTATGCATGGTCTACAATAATTCCCCCAGTTATATATATATATTCGACTTAAACCCATTTATGCCTAGCGTCTAGCAAAAAAGGCCTTGGCAAACAGCGTGGACCCTGATGAGACGCCGCATGATGCGGCGGCTTATCAGGGTCCGCGCTGTTCGCTTGAAGGAATTTCTGTAAGAAATATTCTAAATATAGAAATAAATATACTAGACATCCCTAATTTTGGTTATAACTTGATCCAATTTAGAAGGATGGGATTGTCCACTTGGCATAAATGGGTTAAGTTCGTCAGTAACGAGAATATTAATTTATTTTATCCACCAATTATGAATTGCCTAAGGTCAGTAATGAGATTATCCTTGTATAAGACCCACCGATAATACATGGTCCTCCATATCAACTTCAGTTACGAGACTATTGTTGTACTTACATGGTAATGCAAGTGAGTTTCCGTTTAGTTGGTACGTTAATATCTCAACTAGATGTGTAACAGAGAATATTGTTATGCATACCATTTACGTCGAAAAAGGTGTATGCTTAACAGTTAATTTCAAGATAAATTTGAATAACTATCTATTGAACAATGCCTTATTTCTCTTGTAGGATTTATCATAATTGTGCAAAGTTTTATAACAACAGTGCTTACTGGCGGAGATGATACACTAATTATTTCATAATATGATAGTTTGATAGTGGAAACTTTGATATATTAACTGGCGCATTTCATACAATAATATTGTTGAACGTTTATGATGTGTTTTATATACAACAATATTGCTAACGTTTATAATGTTACAAATTGTTGTGTTTTGTATATTAGTATTAGTTGAACGCTATTTCGCCCATTAAATAGGTATATGTGTTGTTTCATATATTTTTTCGGTACCCACTAACAAACATTTTAACATGAATAATTTCTTTTACGAAAAATTCATTTAATACATTATACAGCTTACGTAAGACTTTGGGCCTGAAATAAACGGTAGGTTATTTTATTCGTTCTCGCGTCAGTATGTCTGTTATTTCTCTACCTTGCGAGCATAATACTTCACCATAATTGTTTTTGAAGCATATTTTTAATTGGTAATATATTTCACTACAGAAAAATTGCGGCATTAAATCATGTTCACTTTTGGAATGAAATCAAGAAGTTGTGTTCACGCTATCTAGATTTTTACTCTTTATAGACTATCGACATATTTGTCGATGCCTACTTGAAGACTATTTTATTGCATATCGCGCGCCATTGAAAAATGTCATAGTCATTATTTAAGGCTTCGGTATTAACATTTAATATTGAAGTTTTTTAAGCAAATAGTGTCAAACAGTTAAGGAAAAAATAATTACGTCTGTGAGCACGCACCCAACAAAAAGAGAACTATAAAATGTATTTTGGGTACATAGCGACAAGAAAATACAATAACAACGTTATAAAACACGTCAACAACGATTATTTACAATCTGAAAAATAACCCTTCGTCACGTTTACAGCGCTTACAAAGTAATCTAGTCGTCAATGGTAGACAGATGTTATAAATAATGTTAAGTAGTGTTTTATCCACAAAATCCCCAAAATAACCCCACAGATTTTGAGGGACATAATAGTTTCTGGTAAAGCTATTGCATAAAAGCACACTGTAGCAAACTCATCATTCATGTCATGATTCCTTAAATTATCACAAATTCAAATAGAAATGGGTTTACATGTCTCGGACACCTCCGCTAGCGATCAATGTTTGTTAATAACCTAGCAAAATATACAGAAATACAGCTACGCTGTTATTTGACACTCCTTATGTGCGCTTTTCAATTGTTTTTGTAAGCTCTACATTTTTAGTAACCATATTCAGTGTCCCGATTTTCCAAAAACTCTTAAGACGATTTAACCCTTTGCATGCTGGGTAATTTGTCGTCTGCTAAAATGTCGTCTGCTCAATTTCTAAAATTAGCATTTTCTTCGATTTTTTTCCAAAGAATACTATCAGAATAGCAAACAGTTTGGATCCAGATGAGACGCCACGTTCTGTGGCGTCTCATCTGGATCCAAACTGTTTGCAAAGGCCTTCACAACTCGGTTCCCGCACTGTAAGTGTTAAATACATCTTACTTCATATGCATATTAATTGAGTCGTATTACAAGTTTAAATGTTGGTGCTTTGAAAAAACAACAACATAAATCGTAGTTATTCAAACAGATGTATGGATTCCGTTAAAGCGATTTTTATACCTATTCTCGCAATCACAAATTAACGCATGAATATGACCAAGGAAATGTTAAATAACAGTACTATCAATCCGACATTGTGTTTACTTCAGTAAAATTGATAACGATCAAGTGAACATCGACACCGACACATTCCAATTGAACGTCGATATAGACACATTCAATTATATTTTTCATAGAACCATAATGGTATGTAAGTATCGTATGAACGACGTTTCACATACTTGTGATTTTCTTTCAGAGTACAGGTTTTGTGTACATAAAGAAACCTAATGTACAGCAGAAAATTATTTGCAATTGAGTTAAACTTTTTTTTTCGTTTTTATTCTTGTTATAATTACTCTTCATCAACATTTGTTTCTTTGAAAAAGGCAACATGATCTTATGTACTCGCTTTAAAGCTAACAATTATCCCTTAAACAAATACAATTTTCAAAAAGTGAGTTTCAAGAGACTTGTTCACTTATTAATTAAAATATCGATTTTGTAAATTATTGTCATATATCCAATGAGTATACATTATGATTAAACAAACAAAGTAACACTCACGACTAAGACATTTTATTCAAACTAAATGAACCCTTACAATCTGCAGGTTTTAATTGGCCATTTGCTTGTAAAAAACATGTCAAAAACACCAGATATAGCACCTTGTTCGTTGTGCAAGGCCATTGATTATATGATGACAGCAGCTTGTTGTGACATTGCATAATACAAAAAACTCATGGGGAGATATTGCCTTGTGTTGTCTAGAGGTTACCCAACTATAAACAGCAGTCGCAGCAGCGGTGCGTGAGAACTGTCGTGTCAACGTAAACGAATACCGACAGGACTGGTGTCGTGTCTTACAATACTGAATAATTAAGGAGGTAAACTAATTCAGGTTGTTTCAAAAATGGAACACAACGCACATGTGTTGTATCCTTTACATCAAACAAGTCACTTTAGAGGCCACTGATCTAAATACTACTCATATATATTTGTGCTCTATAAATTGTCCAATGGAAGAAAAAACAGATGACATATACGATACAAAAGCTTATTAAATTGATACTCGCTTTTCCGAATATTAGTTCAAATATATGCTATTACTAGCGACATAAGCTGGTGCATCTATACCAGTGTTGACAAGAAGGATTTGAAATAAAGCTAAGGATTGGTTAATCAACTGGTATATTAACAAAACTAAAGTGCGAACATAAAGGGGAATTTTCCAATTACAACGACCTCATGCTAGCAAAAACATTTGATCCTCACAAATCATCAAGAATTGCCACATGGAACAACCCAGAACTCATAACCCGATAAACTACATCATGGTGAAAAGCGCTTCCGCTCTAGTGTGAACAAGACACTGAGCTTTCCAGTGGCCAACATTTGGAGCGACCACGAAATAGTATTTCTGACATTAAAGCTACAACTGAAAAGTAGCAGAAGCCTTCCGAGCAAAAATACGAGGGAAATTTGCAGCTCTCACCATCCTAGACGCTGCCGACACAGACATTGACACGTTGGTTGACACATTCATCACAGGAGTAGCTGAAACAGCCAGTAATAGCATTGGCAAGCATTGAAACAAGCCCAGTGTGACAAAAGAGGGACGGGGGAGGGCTAAAGTATAAGACGAGCGATATGCCATACAGTACAGAGCAGTAAACCAAGATATCAAGGTAAGCATACAAATTGCAAAAAGAAAGTGGATTGATGAAGAGTGACAGAACATTGATGAAAACGTACGTAAAGTACAACACCAAGAAAGTATACCATTTGGTGAAAGATCTGACAAGCACAAAGCAAGTGTGAACCACCACTATCCATGACACAGATGGAAACTTTCTTACTTAAGAACAAGACATCCCAAAGAGATGAGCTGAATACTGCTCCGGGCTTTACAACTTAAGAACCACAGGAGACCCAAATGTCCAGTATGTCCCTCCAGCAACCAACAACGACGACCACCTCAACATTCCAAAAGAAGTGAAAGCAGCGATCAGATCGATGAACAAGGGAAATGGACAAATCCCTCACCATCACCCTCCCCAAGAAAGGAAACTTACAGCTGTGTAAGAACTACAGATCCGCCTCATCAGTCACCACAACAAGGTCATGCTAAAGAGTTTGGTGAAAAAATTTAAGCATCAAGCGGAAAAGATCATCGCTGAAGACCAGGCAGGGTTAAGACAAGGGCATAGCACAACAAGGCAGGTGTATAATCTCATGGCACTGTGCGAGAGGTAATTACAACACCAACATGACTTCTTCCTTTTCTTTGTTGGTTTTAAGAAGGAAGTTGACCGGTTATGGTATGCAGCATGTAGGCTACCAAGAGACTGTACAACATCAATGCCAATCTGATCCGATTAATCGAACACCTCTTTGGTGTTGACAAAGCCGCCAGTGCTGTCTACTTGCACAGCAGCATAGAGAACTGATTCAAAACCAAAGTCGTAGTGAGACAAGGCTGTTTGCTCTCTCCCACCCTTTTCAATATCTTCATGGAGAGAAGCATGCCTGACGCAGGGGACAGTCAGCATTGGTGGTAGACCAATCACAAACTTATGTTTTTCCGATGACATAGATGGTCTTGCCGGGATGATTTAGAGAGCCTTGTGGAACGATTGGGCAAAACATATACAACATTCGGAATGCATATTAGTTCAGCGAAGACCATCTGATGACCAACAACATCAACGGCATCAGCCCTGACATCAGGGTCCGTGACGAGAAGCTAGAAACCGTAAAAAGCTTCAAATATCTGGGAGTAATTATAACAGATACAGGATTGAAGTCTGTAATTCTCGCCAAAGTCAGACAGACCATAGCAGCGCTCACAAAACTCAAATCCATCTGGAAAAAACAAAAACATGACCATCTGCTCAATGATCAGACTGATGCGCGCCCTAGTCATGTCCATAATTATTTTGTATGCCTGTGAGTCATGGACACCAACAGTGGACTTGGAGAGAAGGATACAGGCCATCGAAATGAGATGCTCTCAAAGACTCATCGGCATCTCCTACAAATTCCGCATTACCAACGAGGAGGTTCGAAATAGAATCAATAATGCCACCGGACCCCACCAAGAGCTACTGAACACCGTGAAATGACGAAAACTTATGTGGTATGTGCATGTCTCCCGATTATCAGGACTTGTAAAGACTGTGATACAAGGTCCAGTTCAGGGAGGGGGCAAGAGAGTCAGACAAAAAAACGATGGGAATAAAACATATCATAATGGACAGGGTTTAGCGAAGAATATCCGATAGACTAGCGGAATGGAAAGATCTGGTTGCTAGGCAACCTGTGGTGTCCCGAAAGTCGTAAAGACTAAGGGCAAAGTGAAGTGAAAATGCGCTGTAAACAGTAATTTTTCTAAATTGCATGCAACGATTGGTAAGAAAACGTTTAGTTTGATACATGTGCTTAAGATTCTCAGATAACATTTCATACAAAGTTGTCCAAATTTCATGAACACTTCCAAACGGTTCATGAAAATAAAAGAAATCATAGAAAATCTGTTTTTACTCGGCGTAGTTAGATAAGATAGGTTTTGACCTGTACATCCAGGCATAAACATCAGCAGCGGAAACATTGCATTTCAATAGAGTTCCGCAAATATTCATGTTTTAGAGAATGCAAACTTAAAAAAATGTTTGATGTATAGCAATCGCTGTTTGAAATTAAAATGTGCATACTTCTTAAGCAGTTAAATTGATGTCAAAACATGTTGTCGAACTATATTCTAAAACTGGAATATTTATGAAAAGATTTCATGATGTATGCTATTATAAGAATGTCATAGTTATTATAACAAAAAGAAGTGTTAATGTTGTTTAATTCAACGGATGTCGTGTTCCCGTATTGGCACACCTGCGACAGTATTGACCCAAGAGATTAAGCCCGAGGGCGAGTGATTTCTAAGGTTTCCTATGTACAACATAGCCTTGTGTAATATATCTATCAATTACCCTTACCGCTAAGCCTCCGAACAATTGCGAGTAAGCACATTTGATTTAAGTTTCTGAATATAATGTTTTAAAACGCTTTAAAAGTACTTAAAAATGCTGTAAACGTGTGACGTCATAAGAGCATGAAGTTTTCATTCGTTCAGTTGTACCGAGTAACGAATATAATATATTACAAGTAAACAGGTTGAAACGCGTATATTTTGCATACCATCATCAAGTTTGAGACCCGGTTATGACCAAGAGTGTGTTATTGTGGGAGTGTATTATTAACCCATTTATGCCTAATGGACTCTTCCATCCTTCTAAATTGGATCAATTTATTTTCAAAATTAGGGATGTCTAGTATATTTATTTCTATATTTAGAATATTTCTTATAGAAATTCCTTTAAGCAAACAGCGGAGACCCTGATGAGACGCCGCATCATGCGGTGTCTCATCTGGGTCTACGCTGTTTGCCAAGGCCTTTTTTCTAGACGCTAGGCATACATTGGCTAACCTAATGAACTAAAATGCTAGTTCTTCTGTGACCCTCTTTTATCTTTTATTCAAATCAGACATTACAAACATTATGGCAAGTCATTCAGTTAACAGCCATTCAGAGTAATTTTGTCTCCAAAACTAATTAACAAAATACAAATGCAGGGAACTTACGTATCGTTATCGTGATTTAACAAACACCAAAACAGGAAGACCTATTTCAAAGCTTCACATGACAGAGATCTAAACACGCAATCGGAATATTTCAAAACAAGCTAGCAAACCACATGAAACAAAATCCGCCTATCCATGAACTCACATGACAACTTATGCAACATTTCATCTGAAGCATCAGGAAGTTAACCCATTTATGCCTAGTGGACTCTATACTTCCATACTTCAAAATTGGATCAATTTATTTCCGAAATTAGGTATGTCTAGTATATTTAATTCTATATTTAGAATATTTCTTACAGAAATTCCTTTAAGCAAACAGCGCAGACTCTGGGTCTACGCTGTTTGCCAAGGCCTTTTTTGTAGACGCTAGGCATAAATGGGTTTAACCCATTCATGCCTAGCGTCCTGAAAAAAGGACATTGCAAACAGCGTAGACCCAGATGAGACGCCGCATGATGCGGCGTCTCATCTGGGTCTGCGCTGTTTGCTTAAAGGAACTTCAGTAAGTAATATTCTAAATATAGAAATAAATATACTAGACACCCCTAATTTTGGAAATAAATTGATCCAATTTAGAAGGATGGGAGAGTCCACTGGGCATAAATGGGTTTAACCTTTTTCATCTGTATGTACATTCGGCTTAACCCCGTAGTGCTTTTTTTTTCGAAGCTCTGACCAACTAAAGGGTTCGAAAAGCGGTAAGCTCCCTTTACGATGATATACAAAATAAGAGCAACCGCATCATGCCCAATAATAAGTTTCGCATGTCTTAAACATGTCCAATATAATGTTCTGATCTGAATGCAAGATATATGTTGTTGCTGTTGATGTTGTTGTATTTCTTTGACCTTGCGGTCAAGGATAACCCATGAAAGTGCAAGCACTTATTTCCAATGTGGTCCTTTGGTTTTTGCTGAAGAGACAGCAAGCAGAAAAGACAGTATTGAGATACAAGGAATCCGGGTGCGATACCCTAGCTCTTTGCGAATAGATCCCTTGGTTCTTTTACGTGCTCAGTGTATAGCACCGATACACGCGAAAATTACCTGGGTTTCATACCAGTACATCTCTTGTTGGGTGGGAAACACTTGAAGCATTTCTGAAATTTCCAGTGCCCCGGACAGGAATTGAACCAGGGACCTCTGGAATGGTAGACCAGTGTGTTACCACTAGACCACCGCATATATACGATAGAGCGATATAATATGTGTACATGATTCAGGTTAGGTTTTGTTACAGATGTCAACACGTGTTCGTAGCGTAATAAGGTTCAACTAAATATTTGAACTAAATCTGGTGTGTTTGATGTTGAAATGACGTCATCGTGGTTGTTGCAGTTATGTTTAGTGTCAATGTTGATTTAATAAACATATGACAAATCTCACGTCAATGTCCTTGTATTAAAATGGGCCAAGAAACACTAAATAATTGTGTTTGTTCTTCCACAACATACATCAAACGTGGTTCAACCCATTTACTAATGTTGCTATATACCTCGGCAGTAAATATATAAAAAGGTATGTACAAAAAAATAACAGTGCATCCATCTTCAACAAAAAAAATACATGTACACATTAATACGGGCAAAAGCCCGTATACATATGGAAATTTAGACCATAAAATTACATAAGAATACCACATATGGATGCGTCTCAAAAAAATTTGCCACGCGACATATATTTTCGCGATGCTATTTATGACCTTGAACAATCCAAAAACACTTTGACATATGCTTAATCACATGTCAATACATAACTCTTGAAAAATCATATAAATGACATCATAATTGTGTAGCGAATCGCACTAAATATTCTCGCATTATTTGTTTTTCTTCGCAACCGTTCCAGAATTAAGACATTACTCAATTATCTCCCCTGAATACTCTTCTTCAGTGGGTATTAGCCGAAGACTGGTTCACTACATATAGTGACAGTCTTTACCAAACACAATTTACGTGAACATAACCCGTCTTAAATATATTGCCGAATATCAGATTTCTGTCGAATTTATTTGCTTTGATCTTTTCGATATCTTATTGTTATTATTATCCTGACTAATCACAAACGCTTGTTAGAAAACAATATTTGTTTTAAACATTACAGTTGGCATCTCTATTCTTCCCGTATTATCGCGGTATTTCAATAACGACACCCTACTGTTTATTTGTCAGAGTTCGTGACGCATTTTCCATTCGCTCTCAGAAGGAAGTTTTACGTGTGATCATGAGCAATATTCTGGTAAGTTGTCGTTGTTATCCATTAGAAACACATTTATTCACAAAATTTAAAGATATTCCGATCTAATTTTGTAGTCTTTTATCTTTAATTTTTTATGTATTTACACCTCGTCTGCTCGCACTTTACCGATATCCCGAAAGGTTACATATCACTATAATAAGTTTAGGCCTAAAAGCACAAAATCCGATACCTTTGGATTTTCTTATCACAATTTTACGTAAAAAATCTTCCAGATTCGAAGTCAACAAAAAACAAGACATTTATAAATTGTCTGCATTATTGATCAGATTTTAAGATATTTGTTGGTTTTCCGTCTGTCGGACCGTATTTGGTACAAAAACGAATATGGTACAAGTTTGTACCATATTCGGCCGAATATGGTACAACTGTCTAATTGTACCATATACGTATCTGCAGTTTTGGGGTAAAATGCCTGACCGAATATGGTACAAACTTGTACCATATTCGGATGAAAAATGTACCACATTCGTTCCGAATATGATACACACTCATCATCGTAATCATCATCATCATCATCATCGTTATCTCATCATCATCATCATTATCGTTATCTCATCATCATCATCATCATCATCATCATCATCATCATCATCATCATCATCATCATCACATCAATTATCAACACCCCAATGATCATCATCGTTGTTATCTTTACCAACACCACCATCATCATCACCATCAAAACCAACATCATCATATCCATTATCATGATCGTAATGGTGATCACAAAAGTTTTTTTTGTGATGATAATGACAGCGATGTTTTCGGTCGATAATGAGGATGTTGTGATGATGATGACGACGATGAGAATATCATCATCATCATCGGCCAATAAACATCGCCATCATCATCATCACAAATATTTTGTTATCATCATCATCATTATCATCATCGTCGGCCGATAAACATCGCCGTCATCATCATCTAAAAACTTATCATCATCATTATAACCATCATCATCGTCCGATAAACATCGCTGTCATCATCATCCCAAAACGTTTGTTATCATCGTCATCATCATCATCATTATCATCATCATCATCATCATCACCACAATCATCAAACCCCAATCATCATAACCACTGTCATCATCATCACCACCACCATCATCATCAGAATTTTTTTACCATCATCATCATCACAAATGTTTTGTCATCATCATCATCACATATTCATTTTACATTTTGTATTTTATAATTTGTTTCATTCAAGAGATTCAACAAACTTGTACTTTTTTCATTTATTGGTATACTGACAGGATTTTTCAAAGTAATATTGAAGAACATAGAACAGCATTTAAATTTTAATCCAACTGTAGCATTTTGACAAGACATAATATACATATATACATTCATTTTAGTAGCAGCCAAAATATCCCAAATGTGCTTCGTAAAAAGTTACCAGTAAATGAGCAAATGACAACAAATTTCCGGTAGAAGAACATAATCATCAATCACAAAAATAACATAACAGGTTTCCAAACACCGATATACATGTATATTTCACCTGTAATGTCTGTACATGACATCTATGATATCATACCAACCGATTCCACTAACACGCAAACGCAGCCATGCGTTTGCCCATTTTGGCCCCTTGATGATTTCTTTTATTGCCGAAATAAGACCGCTGTTTCTGCCCGCTCTTGTTAATAGGAAACGAACGCTAACAGGATTTCTGTTACTAGTATCTAGTCCAATATCCGGCCGAATGTAAATTCTAGGTGTTTGCAAACTCATTGACCTTATTAAATCTCTAAAGGGTTTGCCGACCTTCGCCAACACAAACTGGATTGACGGGTTTGATTGTATGCAGAACTTAAAAAATTCAACTTGAATGTGAAGTGGTAACATCAGAAATGGAAAAGTCGTTCGCTTCTGTGCCCTCCTATTGTTTATCATATCTTGAAGCTCTTTCAGGGCTGAACACACAGAGACGTCACCGTTGTCGCCAGAGTCACCGTTGTCGCCGGAGTCACCGTTGTCGCCAGACGCAGCGTTGTCGCCGGAGTCACCGTTGTCGCCGGAGTCACCGTTGTCGCTGGAGTCACCGTTGTCGCCGGAGTCACCGTTGTCGCAAGAGTCACCGTTGTCGCCAGACGCAGCGTTGTCGCCAGATGCAGTGTTGTCGCCAGACGCAGCGTTGTCGCCGGAGTCACCGTTGTCGCCAGACGCAGCGTTGTCGCCGGAGTCACCGTTGTCGCTGGAGTCACCGTTGTAGCCGGAGTCACCGTTGTCGCAAGAGTCACCGTTGTCGCCAGACGCAGCGTTGTCGCCAGATGCAGTGTTGTCGCCAGACGCAGCGGTGTCGCCGGAGTCACCGTTGTCGCCAGAGTCACCGTTGTCGCCAGACGCAGCGTTGTCGCCTGACGCAGCGTTGTCGCCAGACGCAGCGCTGTCGCCAGAGTCACCGTTGTCATACGACTGTTTTAAGCGTGATATTATGTCCTTGTACACGCGTTGATTGATACGGATACTAACGTAATGCATGCCAAATCCTTCTGGGAAATACCCCAATGCAATTGTTCCAACATCACCATCAAACTTTCCATCTGCTGACACAATTGATGAGTGTTCTAGTCCTCGGGTAGAAACTACCAGGCACTGCAAATTATATTCTCTCATAAGTGCAATGAGCGTGAGGTTGTCGCCGTATGTCCCATTCTTAGACATATTCTTAACGTATTCATCAAATGTTTCATCATAGACAAAAGTTTCATAGAAATATCTGTTTTCTACAATGTGATGGACTGCTTCCTTACGTAAAGCATCTACGTCTTTGTATATACCAATTTTACCAAGTTGATGCGATATAGCAGCAAATTGACAATTTCCATCCGGATTTGGGTCCATGGCAATATTCACCCCATCCAACAACTGCAGATTTTCATGGTGTGTTAAAACATGATAGTACTTAGTTCTGTGATTTTGTTTCTCTGAGCGGTTCTGTTTTAATGAATGTTTTTTAATTTTTCGTTGTTTCTCAAACGCAACAGTTAGGCTAGTCATGTTTTCGACCCCAACCGATTTGCTTACGAATCCAAGTTCGGGTTTGTTCGGTACTTGAAATGACACGATATAAACACCATTTCGTTTTACTTTTTCTACCTTGCCTTCGATAACATATCTTTTGGTTGGCACCCTGGATTTTCGAAAGGGATAGCGAATTAATACTGTCTCTCCTACTTTGTACTTGCTTGGGGAAGTTGCGTTTTTCAACAGCGACCTGTAAGCCTTTTTATTTGCTCGCCGTATGGTTTTCTTTATTTCACGAGAACTATGACGTTCTTTGGTAAAAACATGACTTCTTCCGTAGTAGGCTTCAAAGGGCGTGAGACCCCCAAGAACTCGTTTGAAACTTGTGTTTATGGCATAGGCTAAATCTTGAAGCCCTTCGACCCAGTTAAATCCACGTTTACTTTTTGTTGCAAATAGAATCTTGGCCTTTATAACACTGTTTGACCTTTCACACTTGCCCTGTGATTGAGGATGATACGGCCTACTATTGATCATTTTGATGTTGTACTTGTTCAACAAAAGTTTCATACTAGGGCCTTTAAATTCCAGTCCGTTGTCACATTGGATGATGTCAGGGGCAAGGTTAACCATCAACACGTCCTCTAATGCCTTTGCAACTTCACGCGAACTCTTCGTTTTCAGGGGTTTTGGTATAACGTACCTAGAATAAACGTCCACGACTTGTAGAATATAACTGTATGTGGACCCCTTGTAGCTAACACTTTGATTTTTCATGTTAATTATGTCAATCTGCCATCTTTTGCCTGGTTCCTCTTCTGTAATTGTCTTTGGCTTTGGCTTGTTTGTAAATCTCGGATACTTCTCATGGTAATACTTGCTATTGTACAGTATTTCAAGGATAGCTTGTTCCGAGAACCCCGTGTAATTTACTTTCAGTTTGTTGTAAATAACCCTTGCTCCACATCCTTTGTTTTCCATGAACATCTTCTCAACAAATCTAGGAAGATCTTCTTTCACAAGGACTTGCTTTCCGCCACACAATAAAGAACCCCGGTCACCAAGCTCGAAGTCCTTACGTTTTCTGATCATGGCAAAACAATTATTCTCTTCAGGTGTCCGTTTCTTCACAGGGACATCGAACGATCCGTTTAAACTTCTGACAATAATGTCGTACTTCGACCTGGGCAAGCACCCTAATTGCTTCCTTTTTCTCCTAATTGCTTCCTTCATCTGAAATAATATAATAAGTTATTATACATTTATACTTCATTAGTTAATAGAGCTTGTATTGAACACCGCGTGTCGAAAACGAATGTCTCACGACATGAGCTGAGCTAAAATCACTCGTCTGATAGCTCCGCTAAAATTTACAATCCGAACTTCCGGGCAATATGCGCAATGAAAGTAGCAAGTACTTCATGTAAAGTTTCATTGAAATCCAACCGAATTCAAATTCAGGGGAAAAATAGCGGGCAAACTTATGGCGGTCAACGGACAAACGGTCTGTAGAAACCAATGCTACGTGGATGGAAGGGATATAAAGAAGGGGCCCTGGGGGCCTAGGTCGCTCACCAGAAGTCACGACTAGGCAGGGTTCGAAGGTCAAAGACCTATAAACTCCATAAAATTTAAAATGTTCAAATCTACAGATTACAGGAGCTCGATCTGATTTTGGTGGAAAATACACTTTCGAAAAAATGACTGTAGCTTAAATATTTTAGCAGTTTAGGAGTTACGCACCCGGAAGGAATGCCACGGACAATTGGATAGACGGACGGACAACTGCAAATGCACTCTGAGGGGGGGGGGGGCATAAAACATAAAAATCAATGCATGTTAAAACATCAATGCATATTAAGACAACTGAAAATTAAAATTATGTACAGTACTTACTGTCAAGAATTCTTTTGAAGTTTGAAGAAAGTTTGGATTTCAATTCTTTCTAGTCGAAAATCACAACTTTTCTTGCCGACCGCCAAGTCAAATATGGTTACTGACTTCTGAGTAAGACTCGTGTGCAAAATTCCCGCCTTTTTAAAGCGGCACGTTATCAAAGAAAAAATCGGAAACTTCAAAGCTTTGTCGGCTTCTCAGCAATATGACGTCGGAACGACAAATCAACTTTACAAAGTAATGTTTAGGAATACAGTCACACCTGTCTAAAGCAGCCAGTCAAACATCCTTATTTTTGGAGAGATATATTCATTTAAAAGAGCTCAAAATCTCTTAAATCGGATTTTGGTGAAAATACACTTTCGAAAAAAATAGTTTTAAAAATTTGAAAATTGCTATTAATGATCTCCACGAAAGTATCTGGCCCGCCCGGGAATCGAACCCAGGCCGCCTGCGTGCCAATCTGACGCGCAACCGACTGAGCTAGCCGGCGAAACAGTTACACAACCAGCAAAATCCATGTAAAGTGTGGTTAGGTTAGCTGTTTCTGTTACTGCTAGTTACGACGACGACGACGACGACGACGACGATGATGATGATGATGATGATGATGATGATGATGATGATGATGATGATGATGATGATGATGATGATGATACTTTTGTCACTTCCAATATTAGGTTAATACAATGTATTTGAGTTTGAAAAAAAGTTTACACATCGGCAGACTATTTCATTTATTAAGAAATACATAATTTATGTACCATATACGTAGGCCATTTTCATTTTTATGAGTTTTTTTGGTATGTACCAAATACGTTTTGGCGAGCATAGAAAAACTTATTCCAACCGAATATGGTACAATGTTTGTACCATATTCGGTCGAAAATTGTACCATCTTCGGTCCGAGTATGGTACATTTGTACCATATTCGGCCGAATATGGTACAAATGTACCATATTCGTTTTTGTACCAAATACGGTCCGACATCCGTCTTTAGAAGCTGTTCTGCCAAGGCAAGCGCTGGGCATCACACAAGCCATTCTATCCAGCAAAACTGACCGTGTTGGTTTACAGAAATCAACAAAGGAGGGATTCCTGAACTATCAAAGTTTCCAAGCTATACACACAGTTATTATCTGTGGTGATCTTTTTTGGTTCTGTTGGTTTACTTGGATGGAACATGTGTGAACTTTTATAGAACTTTGTAAAGTCTATATCTGTCTATCTATAAACAAAAATCAGCTATGGTATAATAAGATCAGATGTGCAAACAATGTCAAAGGGTTGTTAAATTAACAATTTGAAGGCAATTATACTGAAAAATATGAAAGTTCCCATGCAAATTTAGTCTGTATATCGACAAGTGTCTGCCAATAAATGTCAAACTAGTAATACAAAACTTACCACAAGTATGTAAAAGCACTGAGTACCTGTTGTGATAATTTTTAGTAAGATAGTGTAATTCTAAACAGTAGCAAATAGCTTGTTTAGTAAATGCATAATGCAATTAATATGATTTCCTTTATATTGTGTAATTGATAAATCGGTTTTTACTTGTTAATCCATGATAAATGTTTTATGGCTAGTACAAAACCAGCATTGTTAATTTTGTAAAAGGTAATAAAATAACACCACTTTGTAATTTCATATACGTAAATATTCGTGTACTGTAGGTTGATGACAGTGTTTTAGTATTACTTACTTTGTAACTTTCATTTTATGTGCCAAAAAATGATGTGAAGTGATTTGTATCTCCACACAATACCACATACCGTTTTATATATGTACTGTGTTATGTGTTATTTGAATGTTTAAATAAAAAAATATGGATGATATAACATGATGCATTCTAATATTTGCATTCAAATTGTAACTATAGAGCTAAGTGTATGCAGTTTAGACTGTGATTTAAGAATTGCTACAACTTGGCTACGGTAGTTTTTTAGTGGCGACAAAATTTAAACTATTCAACAATAGTTTGCGAAAGAAAATTAGAATCCTGCCAGATACCTGTATTTATTAAATATTTTAATTGCGAAACAAGTATGTTGTTATGCTGTTACACATAATTATACATTGATAATAAATAAGAAGACAATAAGCGGTGTTAACGTTTCCAAACAGTAGAAATCATTCTTCTGATGAAGTCAGTGGTATACAGACGAAAGCTCCAGGTATGGCTTTCAATACGTTTTGTGTGTTATTTGACAGTCTAAACCTTATTGGATTAAAAAAAATCCTGTCAAATTTGTCAATCAAAATTGATTTGACACATCACATGATGTCGATTATGTTAAATCAGTGTCATGTATGCTAAATGCAACTGCTTTAGCAAGCTGTCAAGTTGATTGAGACATTTGATGAAACAAAATGTTTCCAGGGTAGGACCAGTACTTAGTGTCTATACATGTATGACGTATCATGACGTCGAAAGTCTACAAGACCTACTAGGTAGAACGAGAAATGTACTTTGACGTACAATTTTTTCCGACCCTTGAGTGTTAGCCAATCAGAAGATACCTTAAATCTGTTGCTTTTAGAGATATTTGACATTGAACATTATTATTATTATTATTATTTATACCAAATTATGCGACTATCGACCGCTTACTCATAGATATTGTGCGTATTTATTGACCTGGCGTGGCGGAAGTAACCTCTGACTTATGCAAGTTATGGTTATTACAAAATACGACCAACGGGGAGTTTATTATAAATTATTTATCCCGTTAATGTTTGGTAACTGTTTGGTTACCGTTGGGAATTTCCTACACAGTAATGGTTGGACGGCGATATTCCGCCCCGCATGAATAAATACTCACAATATGCTGAATAATTTTAATTTAAAAAGGTAACAATTGAATCTTCTTCAAATTTGTATATAATCGTTTTCAATGGCTTAAATACTTGAAACTTCTATGTGTTTTTTTTTTCATTCTGATATTTTTATTCATTTTGTCCTTAATTAAAAAAAAAGATTTTAAACATTTATTATGAATAAATCAGAATGAAAAGCGGCTCAATAGACAAGTGTTTTGATTGGCTGTTCAGAAAATGTGTACATCGAAGTACAAACATGTATGTCGAAGTACAAATTGTACTTTGACGTACAAACATATAATTTGAAGTGTATTTTATATTTGTATGTCGACGTACAATTGTTGTACTTCGACGCGCATTTCTCTTTTTACTTCGTACGTCTTCTTGACTTTCAACACAAATGGTACGCCATAGTATGTTATTTGGGTTATCTAAAGAATTCTCCTACTTAAGGGATCAATACAGAGACCTCCCAGTGACTAAGCCAGTTAGCAGACACCCCATCCATTATACCACAGCCACCGAACCAGCTTTAAATTCATGTTGCTAGAAAACAAAAAAAATATAAGATGCTAGATCTTCAAGCTAGGAACATGTAACTTGTTTTAAGATTGATTTTTTAAGATGCATTACTTAATTGTTGAAAAAAATATAATTTTTTGAACACAATCATGTCCATATATTTATTAAAAATACATGGTTATCAAAAAAACTTAACAAGCTTTTGCCCTTAAATTAGGTAGAATTAGTTAGGTAATCATATTACAAAAATGGCATAAAACGTATATTTGATTGCATCATCGGTGAATAAAATGAGCGAGCATTACGTTAACACGTGTATTTGACTGTAGATCTACAGGTTGTTGTTTTGAAAAGTTTGGTATCTACGCGCGCAATATCCGAACCGGATATCCGCAATATCCGGAACTGGAAATTTTCGATGTAAATAACCGGCGTCTCCTGATTGATCATTATGATAAAATAGATAAAAATGATCAAATTTACGGCTTTTAAATATTCTAAAATTCTTCTCTGTATTTATTGTTACTATATTTTGAATAAAGCATCAGCATTCTTCGTGAAAAAAACATATGTCTTCATTCACGGACTTCCCTGTTCGATGACGTCATCACCAAATTTATCCAAGTAACGAATGACGTCACCGTTTTGTGTGTACATAGCAAGTGTCAACACCGACGGCTACTCGCATTTTTTATTTAAAATGATGACAAAACAAGTAAGTGCTTTTATTTATTGGACGATTGGCATTGAGGAACAAACACACGATTGGTTCGGCATGTACTCAGGTACCAAACTTTTCAAAACAACAACCTGCACAGTCAAATACTCGATTTCATAATCATTTCATATAGTGTATTTATTTTTCTTTCACTGTCAAAGTCATGCATTACATTTAAATTTAAAGGTTGTAGATCACATTTGAGTATCATTTCAACATGACCAAACTTTATTATCTCATCAAAAATTATATATCAGTGGTTATATTCTAGATATCTATTCTCATCTATTGAAAAAAACAACAACAAGAATTTAGCTTAATTGTTATGCCTCACAAAATGGCATGATTCAAACAATATTGCTACCTTTGACAATATCTCATAGTGAGGGAGATAGTGCCCTAATTGACATCTGAGCTAACCTTTCTGGTAAAGAACATTATAAATCTTTTTTTATAATTACTACAAATAGTGCAATGTTTATATATGCTATAAAATGTGATTGATTCAAGCAATCAAGAGATGTGATCAAATGTGATTAACCATATTTAAAACATTAATTCAAATAAGATATCAATAACTTTGAGGTGGGTGACGTGACAGTCGCTACCTTTCGTACGGTGGCTGACCCGACAGTCTGTACATTGAGTACGGTGGGTGACGTGACAGTCGCTAACCAAAATGACTTTTCAACAGTAGTTGGGAATATACAAATTAATTTAATCCTAGTATTTTGGTACTTAAAAAATATACATACTTACAAGTGTAAAACTATCAAAGTGTTATATTAAATAACATGTTTTGGTTGGTGACATAATTATTGCTGACCTACCTTGCATTTATTCCTCAATTATAGTAATTTGAAATTACTTTGACTTTAAATGATCAAAAAGGAAAATAAAACAAATATGCTGCCTGACTCTTGTGAAATCTAAGTACAGTATGCAACATGGAGAAATCATTGCTTATGCCAGTGACAATGATGTGCACCTGAAAATTATAATTGAGAAGGTAGCAACTGTTGGCTGTTCTAAATATTTACATTGTATGTTCTAGTTGATTGTTTAGTGTTTTAAGGAGGTAATGCCACGGACATACATACAATATTGATATATATGTGCGTGGTATATACCAATCTTTGTTTGCTGCACAATTTGTTTATAGTTTCATGTGTTACAGCAACTTTCACCTTCGATATATCTTCTCATCAGGAAGGGGTGGCGAAATCTTAAAAAATATACTTGTCCACGGACAACAATTTAGAAAATTTAACTTGTCCGTTGCTGAACTACACTTGTCCGTTAAACTTAATGTTTATAAAAATTATAAACGCATTTATTGTTATACCTACACATGTACCATTCTAATCAGATAAAATAGTGGCCAGTTTCTTAGAAAACTGATGATGGCAACGGTGTAATCCTCGTGGAAATTGTGCATTTCATGCGTAATATTGTCAAAACATTTTTTCATCACGTTAAGCGTTTTAACAAAGACTCGTTGAATTAATTACACACAACTGTAAACGTTTTGTTTTATTCTCAAATGAGCATAAGTAAATGTGTAATCCGACAAACACTTCTGAATTTTAATGACAGCCATTTCCATATGCCACGTAACTATCCGGCAATGCTCGAATTTGTATGAAATAACATGAGAAAAAAATGATGCTAGAATTTAGCCAACATTTGGTATGGGAAGGTATAAAACCCCGAAATGTCCGGAAAACCCGGAATTCTTTTAGGTAAAACCCGGAAAAGGTAAAAATGGTTATAAATGCATTATTATTCGTCCGAAATGAATTATAATGGTACCGTTGGAAAGAAGAGCCTCCAAAGCTTCTAACGATGTTAACATATTGTATAACAGGGTCGGGGTCGGTCTGTAAATTGCGGTCAAAGTCTATCTACTTTTAGTTTTTTTTTCGCACAAAAAAATGCCTAATGGAAACATCGGAAAAGGTAAAAGTGGTTTAGAGGAAACAGTTTTATTAATTCGATATTAATTATAATGGTACCTTTGTAAAGAGGATCCTGATAAGTCCCTACGAATGATTTTGATTTATATCGTATATTGAGGGTAAATAGTATATATGATGGCTTTTGTTGTCGTGAGATCAATAAGGAAAAGACAGCGGGTGGTTTGACTATTTTCCCTCATGATCTTTTTTTCTGGAGTTAACTTATTATTTTATTAAAAAGATGCGACGTTGTTTTTGTTTCATTTCATTGTGCCTTAGAAAGTTACAGTTATGTTGCTCTGGTGAACATACAACCATTGAGTAGTTGAATAGTTTAATCAAATTAAGCGTATTCTCTTTTATTGTAGTTTGATTGAAATTGTCATGCAATTAGGTTAATTAGTGTTTTGCTTTTGAAGTTTTTTTTTCTTTTTGCAAAGTGTAATGTTTCAGCGCCCTTAAACCGGGTTTAAACCTCAGGCTATGCGTTGCTTTGCATTGGCCATGTTAATGCGGTGACCCCAGTGTGTGTCGTGTTTTTTGTCTTGTGTCTAATAAAATTGCAATTGGCCACATGCCTATAATGACCGGCCTTGTTTTGACAATACAATAATTTCCTGCAGATGCAACTAGATATTAACGTTATTTACATTTGATATTGGACTCGAATCTGTTAGTTCATGAATCCATTATACACAGTTAATAAACAGCGTACATTCATCAGCATAATTCGCTTTAAACGTAATATGAAGCGATGTATCTTATTAGAATTTTCAAAAACCTATTGTGTGTGTTTCCAAAATAATCGTACATTATGATAGTATGACGATATTTTGTACAATCCTGACAGACGCGTTAACTAATTATATTTGCGTAAATTACTTGTATTGCCCTCTTTTCGTTATTATTGATGAAAACACGGAGCTTCATATCACGTTCGGTTATCTCTAGCGCCACCTCTGTTTGGAGTTGTATTATCTATTGAGTCAACTATACGTCCAAAATGGTACTTGTAACCGATAGTAAAAATGAAGATAAGTAAGTTTATATGTCTTCGACGATATCACAAGTCCCTTAAATGTAACATGTGGAAAACGGCAATTACGATTAAAGAAACCTCAGCTAATGTAATTTACGTCATGCACAACACTTGTAAAACAATGCCCAATGTCGTTTAAATCGATAACGAACACAACAACCTGTAATGATGGTTTAATGTACAATGAACAGGATTTGATGTGAATAAAAGATAATATATCCCTTTTCCGTATATACAAGAGAAATTGAGAAAAATAAGTTTCAGTCTCGTGAAAATGTGACATTTTATGTCGTGGGGACAAAGCAGGATGAAGATCCTTATCGCGCATGCATACCACCGCTTAGGTTTAACATGAAATTGGTGGGGTTATCACAGGGGAAGGGCGGAGGCGGGCACAAATCTTGACCAAAGCGTGACCAAACGATCGTTATTTGGGCATTCATAACGTTGAATATAAGTGACACGAGTGTGGTGCTTCATGAAAATATCGGTTTGGGGGACTCAAAAAATGTATTTGAAAATCTTAACAAGTATTATCAAAGTACGGAATCCGGATAGTGCCATTAATAATCTCGTCTTCCTTTCATTACGGGCGATAGAACAAGTAATATCAAGAAACATTATGGTTATAATGACGTTTCTATGGTGTGTTTTTTTTCAATAACAAATATGTGTGTCTATGAGTTGTGTATTGGCTTCAGCTAATCTACCGTGCATCTCATTTCTGGAGAAGATCCTATCAGCAGCTAGGCCAGTGTTGACCAATTCACAATGAATTAACTTATAAGGATCTTGTGTATTCATTTTTGATACAATGTATTCATGGCTCAAATCTCATTATTACTGGTATGACACACCGTACTTTGTACGACTGAACAATGCAAATGAAAATAAATCCAGAAACAGAAACTTTAGTGAAATGGCGAGTTGATACGGATTAAACTGTATATAGTGCATTATTAGTATTTACAAATATACACAATCAATCTTTAAAAAAATAACATGTTTTTTTTTAATTCCGTAGTATTGTTCTGATATTCTAGATGTGTTTAGAAGATTATCATATTTGCAAAACATTTACAGGGATATTTTTATGATATAATAGAATAACATTTTCACTTACAAGCGTGTTTTTAAACTGCCTTGATCAAAATTACATTCTCAACCTTATTCAACATATAAATTATTGTGTTCTTTATTAATTAGGAAACATACATGCATTCCTAAATGAAAACTTTATTTTCAATATATATTCTGTTTTTACGGTAATAGCCGTTTTACTGCGACAGTGAATTGTTAGCATGAATTAGCTTTACACATAAGTATATAGGCTCTGTATGGGGGACTTAGGTAGAGTCCGACAGATTCCTGTACAATTGAGGTTAAGAGAGGCAAATATTACAAGGGCGAGAACTTCCTAAATAATAGGCAATATATAACTTCCGGCATTAACGTACAACTGCATGTCGCCCTGAAGAATGTCCATGAGTATAAATGAAAATCCATTGAAATAATAAGAGGAGATGCGTTCACAAGAAATTATTCTTATACTTAGTATATTGAAAAAATAATCCAAGGGTCATTATTTCAGTTTAACGGTAAGCGATATTTAAATTTCCGAATAAAAGACGGGAGAGCTTATGTCCGCCCCTATGAAATTGACGGGAGGGTTTTTATCCGGATGCCTTATATCCCTATTATATGCATGTAAAGTGACAATGTCGAAAGAAAAGCGTGTTGCACGAAAATCGACTTTAAATACTCCAAACTAAATTTTAGGATCGGCAAGAAAAAAAAACGTAGGGTCGGGTTACCGGAAACAATTTTACGCTTTAAAACTGTACCTTTAAAACAGAAAATGTCATAATTTGGTAGAGAAATCAAACAACTTATACGAACCTACAGCGCACATCTGATATTGAAAAAATACGTTTGCATACTTTATGAACGTCATAAATTTTCCTTCACAACGATATTATTTTAATTCAAGTCTGTAGAAAATATTGCTTTTATAATGACTTTTATCTTTTCCGAATTTTACGCAAAACATAATTAGGCATTAGAAATCATAAAACTTTACCAACTTTGGACGCTAACAAGAGTGCTAATTTGATATTGTAAAACATTATTGTTGCATGTTTTACAAACCTTAGAGGGCCTCTCTACTAGGATACCATTATAATTAATATGGAAAAAATAATATAGCTTTTATAATCACTTAAACGTAGGTTTTCCTTAAATGTCGGTATCTCTGTTTTTTGTATTATATATTGTGGAATGCGCATTTTTTCAGCTGATTCGTTTGATATAATGATCATGACGCTATATTAAAAAATTAAACTTGTATTAAGAAAACATGTACATCACATGCGCAATTTTCTGGATGGACGGACTTTTTGACGATACGTCATAGCATATTTTGATAATAACATGAATATAATATTAACACATCATTTAAATGTTATTAACCTATACAATTACAACTATTAATGTAACACTTGATCAATATCAAATTTCGTATTTTGCATGGTTGGTTTTTGAATACACGTTTACAAACAACAAATAAAATAAGTTGTAAATAAAATTAGTTAAACACAAGACAAACACATACCATATCTCCAGGTTAATTTCAAAACTGTGTTGACTGCCATTACTACGAAATTACAAGTTTTTAAATGAAATAACGAAATAAATCCTGAACTTCTTCCATTTAGCTTTTGTTTTGTATTTTATTAAAATAATAGACTTGCAAAACCAGCATAGTTGTTGATAACCTGTCATCAGGCTAACGGAGTTCACATTTTGCAAATGCATTTTGTGTTTTGACCTTTTTGGTCAGTCATCCTGGTTATTCACAATATCATGAGGCGTTTATGGCACAAAGGTTGCATTATATCAAACCATTCAGAACAGTAGTATTATGCTATAACGTATTGGGTTGTTGGTTACATGGTTAACACGTACTACGGTATTTTTAAAATGGTATCAACGCCATTGATAAGAAATGAAGACTAGCAAGCACTGATTAACAAAGTATAAAAATAAAGTGTCTTGAAACATTACGCGTGTTTATATTTGCGTACACAACCGGATTTATAAGCGGGATATTGTGAGTAAAACGCCGAAATATATTGCTGACATAATTATTTTGTTTACCAAATATCTCCGCTCAATATTTACGCCATTGCTTTCGGATTGGCCAAACGCGTCCAATTGTGTCGTATCAAATGATCAATTGTTCAAGTGTTCTTCTTTGTCAGGGAAAACTATTTTTTCCTGTTAAATGATCAATTGTTCAAGTTTTCTTCTTTGTCAGGGAAAACTATTTTTCCTGTTTACGTGTTATTTGGTGTTTTATCTCAACATAATATTCCGGTCTTTACATCCATGTCAGTTGAATTTGAATGAATGTTCTTCCTGTCTTTTTTAGTTTCGGGTTTGAATTATAAAATTGGAAAACCAATCAAGCACACGCGAGTAAGTTGTACTTCAGGAAGTAGTGTGATTTTGCTTTAAATGTATTATATTGCTTCATAAGCTCACCTGAAAATACGTCATGATGTTATAAGTCAGTCGTAATTGTATGTAGTGAGTTCTACCATTCAACTCGGTTAAAACCACAGCGGTGTTTTAAAACAGTATTTCAATATATAATTTTAATTTTTGCAGATGAAATAAGCCAGGAAATGTTATGTTCAAATTATACATTATATACTAGTATATTTTTTTATAATTATGATTAGTTTACCGTCTTCCTTCACCCAATCAACGAAACTGTACGTAATCCAACTCGGCTTTCGGCTTTTCACGTCCCAACGTCCCGACGTTTGTGAGTCTAGAAATTTAGTTAGGTAGGAGCGATGTGACACACTCTGGGTTTTCCGGACATTTCCGGGTTTTATACCTCCCCTTTGGTATTCATAATGCATTTTAAAATTAGAGACGAACGTTCAACATTTAGGTACGGAATGAACTAGCTAACCAGTCTGTACACTGCCTATTAAACAGACGGGCCGAATGTTGAAAATGCGGCATGCTAGCCTCCTGGGAGCCGTTTCTGGTACAATGCGTAACTTTACGGATGAAAATGTACGTACGTATAAAGTTACGTACGCTTTTCTGAATGCGTAAGTGCGTTTCTATAAACCGAACGTAGCGTAAAACTTAGTTGTTATGTTTGAATAATCTCTAAACAGAAGTCTGGTGATTGCGCGGACCTTATAGAGAACATTTGAAGAAATTCATAATGTAGATTTAATTTGCCTTCTCTAACAAACTTTCGGTAGACTAAATATTTATACATTTATCCTTAAGAAGTACCTTATAAAGAGAAAAGTTCTTTCCCTTGTTTGCGAAATTGCGATGAAAAAAGGGTTCAACTGTAAAAAAAAGTTCAATCTCTTGATTCTTTTAAAATTAAGTGTGGCCATTCTTTGTTGTGCTGGATATGCTCTTTGTTAAAACAGAAGAGATGATTCTTACTGAAGCAAATCTTTTACGAAGGTTAGTCAGATATATTTCAAACTGGAATTGCTGGAGCAAACTGGAAAAAATGGATGGATAATACTGAGAAGACATGCATGTGTATTGTAGTTTACACATCTGAATTTACAGAAACATAATCAAGGAGTTTCCTGACAGAAATTCAATTTACTGGAAGGGTATCTTTGATTATGTTTAGTGCGTCACTGATTTACAAATGGAAGGTCCTATAATGAGAAGAACATCAGCAATGGCCTCTGTAAAGAAGGTAGTATTTTTTAACATTTCATTTACTGATCAATGATAATGTACAGTAGTACAGTATGGTTTTAAAAGAATTAACAAACTCTGAAGCTTGTATTCACTTGTCGCACTTCTAGATAATTTTATTACAATCAACATCATGTTTTTACCATGTTGATATTTATACTTGTGTGCAAAATATTAAAAAACAACATCAGATTTTTACTCATAAATTCATTCAAAATGAGAATCTTTTTTCTGTGATAAATTAACATTGTCCATAAATGCTTCTATTAATTTGAGACAATAGGCATTTGCAATTATCATAAAGTATGCTTCTTCACATATATAATTATATTTTATTTTTTGTTCAATATTAAAAAAAAAATGCATGGATTGGTAAACAAACGCTGGGCTGTGAAAGCTTGTCAGAATTTTATATTTTTGTAGAGGTCACATTGACATTGACTTATAACCTAGTGACCCAAAATGGGTGTGGCGTTTAGAACTCATCCCAGTGCATCTATATATGAAGTTTCAAAGTTGAAGGTGGAAGCACTTTGATTTTAGAGCCAAATATTAAGGTTTTAGCACATTGCCTACAGCGGACGGGCGGACTTTGGACAACTAGCTGGCTATGACAATAGCTCGGGTTTTCTCTCTCCGAAAACAGCCTCGCTAAAAATACAACTTTGAGCATCTTACAACTGTAACTTACCAAAAGCAAATCTCATTGGTTTAAAAGTCATAGTGTTTTGACAGTTTTTGTTTAAAATGACAAAATGAAATATTTGGTACATTTCAATACATGTTTTCAGTAAATTTACTTAAACAGTGAAAACTTTTCAAACCTACTTTAAAATAAGCCATTATTAATATTCAGATAACTTAAGTTTTAGTTGTTACAATAACCATTGCGCAAATTTAGCCAAGTGTGTGAGCTTTGACCTTTACTTCCAGTTAATAATTGCAGCGCTTAAACAGCTAAAGCTTGATTGGTCATTGTTGGCCCCGTACTACTTAAAAGTACCCGGGGTACTCTTAAGTACACTCCAATGTACCCTGGTTACAGAATGTTATTCCTGCCTAAAATTTGATGTCATCAAACGCACTTCTGAATACGAAACAAAATCCTCTTTGAACAAAACCTAACTCAATATGCTTTTTTGAGTACGAGTTTCGATAATATCATCGCGGAGGCCATTTCACAGAATGTAAACGGAAACATTATTAATTTGAAAATAGAGCCAACAACAGCAGATTTAGCCTAAGTATTCCTGGGTATGTTTAAGTATATTTTCTGTACCCAGGGTATATTGTAGCATACATAAGAGTACCCAGGGAACTTTCATGTACTAGTCCGAAATTATATATATATATATATATATATATATGTTACATGTTATAGCAAACTCAATTAAAAAGACATATTACTTCTACTTCTTCGGCGAACACAATTTAAGATAAAACAATGAAATAACAATCAATTTGAATTGCTACCCTGTACAAATTGAAATGATAAATGTCTTATACCAGTGGAAATAGTTTCAATAACCGAACTTTCTTACATTTGCCAAATAAGCCCACTGCAAATGAGAAACTAAAAGGTGCATATACAAGTTTTACCGTTCACCCGTGTGTAACTGCGTATTGTGGTCGTTTTGAGGTGTTCAGTCACGTCTGTATACATCTATTTTGTAAATTCAAATGTATATTCAATATATTCAATATTTGCTCATCTCTACTACAAAAATGGTATCGTCATTAATGTAAACTTAACACATAATTCCTAACTGTTGATTTTACGATACGGAAATGATACTTTCTTATAATATTTACATTTTCTGTGTAAATGTATGTGTTCAGACGATATACTATGTACACGTCTGGAATAAAAAGTCTGTCTGTCTGTCTGTCTGTCTGTCTTTCTTTCTGTCTGTCTGTCTGTCTGTCTGTCTGTCTGTCTGTCTGTCTGTATATCTGTCTGTCTGTCTGTGTGTATGTATGTCTGCCTGTCTGTCTGTCTGTCTGTCTGTCTGTCTGTCTGTCTGTCTGTCTGTCTGTCTGTCTGTCTGTCTGTCTGTCTGTCTGTCTGTCTGTCTGTCTGTCTGTCTGTCTGTCTGTCTGTCTGTCTGTCTGTCTGTCTGTCCGTCCGTCCGTCCGTCCCCCCGTCCGTTCGTCTCTCTGTCTGATCTCTGATGATCGTGATGTGGAGTCAATGTACCTCGCCAGAACTTGCATTGTGTCGTGTGAATCTGCCCACTCGTCGTTCTATGTCGCAGTGTTGTATTATTCTGTTGCTCGAACTCGCCAAGAAGCGGCGATAATTTTAAACCGTTCAATATTGTCGACGCCTATCGTACACGTAGCGAGGGCACGTCTCATGACAATCGTGCACTCTCGAATACACATCTTCTACATGTCTTCACGTCCCGTAGAATTTAGCTTTCTGTTGGCATTCTAGGGCATAACTCGACTTTGGTGTGCATGGGGGGGGGGGGGGTGGGGGGGGGCGGAGCTGGAAATCGCGAACGACATATGCTTATAAACTCGTGCAGAATCGTCTACACTCGATCATTCTCGAAGTCAGTTATTATATCTGCGATTGATATACTAACATAAGGAATATATAAATATATATATTGACCGAGCTCGTCTAAATGTACCTGTCAATGTTGAAGAGAACTCGAGCAAATGTCGTCCTTAAACGACTAGCTCGTCCACTTTAAGGCAGGAGCAAACTCGCCCAAAGTCGTACAGAACATGAAGCTAACATTCGTAACAGTTTAACATGGTTTTACGGAATGGTTATGGCCAGTTGGTTTGGTTAGGTTTGCCCGTTTGGGACTGTTTTGAAATGTCAGTGGAATTGTCAGATATATTTAATGTGGTAAGCCTCTAATGGTCAAAGCAATTTGATGACTATGATGATGATGATGGTGATGATGATGATGATGATGATGATGATGATGATGATGATGATGATGATGATGATGATGATGATGATGATGATTTGATATCCCCCATCCATTTGTGTTCAAATATTGATTTAAATACACTCGGTGTTATGCAGTCGGCGTTCTTATTGATCTACTTTAGTCAACAGTCGAAGACAAACTCCGTAGGGTAAGGCTACTTAAGAAATGCTTGGCATTAGTAAACTGTATTTCAATAAATCAACAGTGATATTTGCGAAAGTTCTTAACGTTTGAGTAGTTTATTAAAACCTAAAATGTATTGCACTTGTATTGCCACCTGTTGAAAAAATACGATATTCGGTGACTATTTACGGGGATGTTCTAGATTGTATTTATCGGTACTGGCAATTTCTTTTATTTGATCTATTTAAATTAAAACAAATATATCAAGGGAGGATTTTGTTTGAATTTGTTTGACAAGTACTCGTCGTAAGCAGTACATATCTTAGGAACTTTAGCGTGTCATTCATTAATTAAAACATTTTTTTTTATAAAATAGCAGCTTCACGTAAAGTATTTTATTCAAAATTAAATGCATTAAGCATTAAATGCCAAAGAAACAACAAACACTTGAATTGTATAACCTTATTTTGAAACATGATTCGAGCGAGTGATTCTTAATATTCATTAGTTATGACATATATTTACAACTAATTAAATATCTATGCAAATTATATCGGCACAAAAATGAAACTTATTGTTTTCAATATAAAACAAATCTTACAAAAAGACAAATATGCACATGTTTTGTCTTATGATATTATGCAGGCGTTATGCAGATCAAACATTTAATTAATCAATAAGCACACAGTCGAAAACAATGAAGGTGTTGAGTATTTAAAGCCACACACCTGAAATAAAATACAATTGTAGTACCAGAGCTGACAAAGACCAATCTAACTGAACTGAGCTAACATGTCGACAGATTGTATCTCATAGTCTCTACAGTATATTTTATTTTACGCAGTTTTGACAAAATAATATAATGCATGATACTATTTCCAAAGAAAAGGATCTTGATGCAGAACTTCTGCTTAAACTGTAAATGTGCCAAATTCAACAATAAAGTGACAACCGTATACACATTTATAAGAAGCGCTGTTGACATATCAATTAAAAGTGTATGCAGTAATCTACGTTCTTGTAAAAAGTTGCATTTATATTATACTGCTGTGTCAATGAATGACAATTATACAGTAATCTGTGCTAAAATTAATTGAATTAATATTAGCACAGACTACTGTATAATTGTCATTCATTGACACAGCAGTATAATATAAATGCAACTATTTACAAAAACGTAGATTATACAATTCTAATACATAATTCTTACAGAAAAAGTATACTTTTACCCATGTAAACATTGAATCAATTCTATCACTCAGCAAACGTCACATTCGTTGAGTTAAACTTGGCGTCTTGTGATGGATAAAGCCTTGTTCAAAACGAAAGTTGAATGAATTGTCAAAAGGAAAATCGTAACATCAATCGATTCGAACATGTAGTCTACGTTCGGTTTTCCGAAATATCGGTGCATACGCCGCCATATTTACGCTAAATTACTGAGTTACGTGAGCCTTTGAGCACTCGTAACTTTACGTGCAAAAATACGGTAAACGTAACTTTACGAAGTTTATAGAAACGCTACAAACTTAACGTTTTGCACTTACGCATGATTTTTGAACGTACGTAGTTTTAAGAAACGGTCCCCTGGTCTCTTATCATGCTAAAGAATAAGCGAGACCTCTGTGCAGGAGAGTGCCCGTATTTTAGCTTGATTGCTCCGCAAATAGCACTCACAATGTTATCGGGTGTCAATATCCGGTTTTGTAAAACTTAATAACGGCTTTAATACAATCTATTTTTTTGTATTTCTCAACCCATCTGGTTGTCCACGGACAACTTAATTGAAAAAAATCTGTTGCCCTGACAAGCAAATGTACGACTCGGGCAACTCGGACATTTGATTTCGCCACCCTGTCAGGTATACATAATTATCGAAGTATAGGTCACTTTATGGTTTAGATAATTACTTATAAAAATATTAGAGTTATCAAGTTACAAGGACTGTTCTGTTGCTCTTATCCGCAGTTGGTATTCGAACCATATATATTTAACCAGATTTGTGCAAAATAAGGTGATTTTATCTCAACTATACACAGTCGGCAAATTAGCACCATTTTTACAAACAGAAGCTTTTTTTGGCTTTTCAAACATTACCTCATGTGAGCTTTTGAACTGACAATATACTGTTCTAAATCATAACAAAATATCCATTCAATGTAATTCTTTGTAAAAAATTTCTAAGCAAGTTAATCATGCTATTATACAGCATTGCAGTTTACCTATATATTTTTCAAAAGGTCAGATAGCTTAATTGGGAGAGCAACCCAGGCCAATATCATATGATCAATATCACCAGATGGCTCATAGGTGGATTCGGGTTCGAATCCCGATCTGACCTTCGTAGGTAAACATGTGGTTGCAAGGCTGGCAACTGATAGTGTGACAATCTGTTTTCGGCGGGGTTTTGGGTCAAAAGTTCTGTTCATCAGGTTACATGAAACCCTTTAATATGGCCCGATTGTTGTTTAATTGCTGATTAACATAATAATTAAAAGTTCATTTCCTTTTTTTTTATATACCAGTGCCTATATTATTAACAGTGTTTACGAACTCCACGTTCTTCTGTTAGGAAGTGCCTATAATAATTTTATTTAAAAATCGTCTTTATTAAAATTGTTTGTTAGTTTTAATATTAATTTTTCCAATTTACTCACCCTATGTTATTTAATGCTAAAATAACGAGCACTGCTCCAATGGTATTACACTGCTCACCAGGTATCGGGTTTCCTGGGGTGGTACTGGACATCATGTTTTACATTCGTGTGACACACATCGTATAGATGTTTGATTTATCACATGCGACTCTTAAATTATGTATTGGTGGTTAATAATAGTTCTGTAGATGTAGGTTAAGTTTGATATGGTCTGTATTGTTATTTACATGCCAATGGTATTAATGAATGAAACAATTTAATGTAATGTATAATAATAGGATGAAACTGTGCATTATTTGATATACAGTACTTGAATTTTTTTACTACCACTACAGTAAGTAATTTATACAAACTTGTTTATACAATCTCAAAAGTTCCACGAAAATATTTCAGTTTAAATAATTATTTTAAATATGCTACGTAAATAATTTCGTTTTGAATAATATGTAGCAATCTGTCCCCCCTACCTTTATTGATTATTACAAAAACACTAAATAATATACAATGATTGTTTTTGTCTCGAACAAGCAGATTCGCATTACTTATAGATTTAATATTGCAAATATTATATAACCCCGGTTGGCTATGATCTTGTATAAGCTTTACTACGAAACAAAATGTTGTTGTTGTTGTTGTTGATGATGATGAGGATTACCACACTCATCGCGAGTATTCAACGGATGGTTTAAATGTTCATTTTAATTCATTGTTTAATAAAATCAATGGTATGTTTATGTGATTTTTCATTACAAGAAAATATATTACATAACTGAACTTCTGTGTTACAACTCTGGTTAAAGAACTTAAAGTACGATGGAGTTTATGTCCTAAGCTAGCTAACAACACTTAATTGTTTACAATAACTTAAAAAGCGTTATCATTAATATATTGTTTAGGATCTCATTAACAGTTTTTCTATTGGATCAGCGTTTTGATTTATATATAATTGTGACATGAGGCAGACGGTAAACTACCAACAAGCGGCGTGAAAGCTGTTGTTAGCTTTTAGCTGAATATAATATAGGGTTATGCATTCGCTGTTGTAAAACCTCTGTCACACTCTGGTTTAAAAAAGGCCATTGCCTGTATAGACGCGGTTAGTGCGTAGCGCGTTTCGGCAAGTGCACTTCTTAAAGGACCAACATGGCTATACAGTGTTGGCGTGCAATATGCGGATTTATTGGATTTTAAATCACATGTTCAATGTAACGTTTGCGAGAATACAGGATATTGTTTTAGATTTTTAGTTACAAGAGATAAACTGCAGTTTGTGATTGTGTACTATTATCAATACGGGTTGAACTGGAACTCAAAATCAACATCACGTAAAATATAATTTTAATTTAAAACATTTTGTTATTAATAGAACATTTCGACAATTAAAAAAGAGGCCGCACTCCACGGCCGTCCAAACAATAACCCATTTATGCCTAGCGTCCTGTAAAAAAGGACATTGCAAACAGCGTAGACCCAGATGAGACGCCGCATAATGCGGCGTCTCATCTGGGTCTGCGCTGTTTGCTTAAATGAATTTCTTTATGGAATATTCTTAGTATAGAAATAAATATACTTGACACCCCTAATTTTGAAAATAAAGTGATCCAATTTAGAAGGATGGGAGAGTCCACTAGTCATAAATGGGATAAATATGCCTCTCCACCATGTCAAATGGGTACAAGACAATCTAAGTTATTGGTTACAGCTACAAGGCTACTCGTGGGTAGAAGTGTACTGCAATTGCGCGCCTTATTAATGGTATCGGTGAACAGGGTATTGCTTATTTCATATCAAGCGAGCAGACAACATTAATAGGCTACGTACGATGAAGGTTCGTGTGTCACGTGCATATTCATTCTTGACGCTAATATTGGGAGTGACAGGAATACTGGCTTCCGTTATATATTTTTCTAACTACGATGCTAATATTGCACTAGTAAACATAGTAAATATAGACACCTTTAAGATTGATTTGCGAGTAATTGTCATAGTTTATAATCGGGCACATTCCGTCCTTCGTTTACTAGAATCTCTGAACAGGGCTGACTATGAAAATGACAATGTTAAATTGGAGGTCTGGATAGACCGCTCTATAAATGGAACCGTGGACCAATTAACGGAACAAACAGCGCGGGAATTCCGGTTCCGTCATGGCGCGTATGATGTGATCGTGCATCCACAACATGTTGGCATTTATGGACAATGGTTATCTACATGGAATCCCAACAATAATTCGCAAGAAATTGCCGTGATTCTCGAAGATGACCTCGAGGTGTCGCCGCATTTCTATAAGTATCTGAAGCATGTGCATTCTAAATACGACCATTACCCGGAAATTAACGGATTTGCACTGCAAGGTCTGTCCATTCATCACGGGGTTAAAACATGGCAGAGTTTCGTTAACTACACAGATGGCCAGTGTGTGTACCTATATCCGGTCCTGGGAACTTGGGGATTTTCGCCGAGCAGAAAGAATTGGGTTCGATTCTTGGACTGGTATGCGGAGGCAAGAAAAAAATCCGACTTTAAACCGGATGTTCCCGGAAATGTTGCGACCTCTTGGTATAACACATTTCTTGAACAAGGAAAGAATTATACAATGTGGTCGATGTGGCACATTCACTTCGCCTGGAAGCACGATGAGTACACGTTGTTTCCAAATTTTAAAGGTATTTACTACGAAATAATATCTTCAAATGACCAAAAGTTATTTAAGTTCTTAAGGCCAACTATACTTATGTTTCTGCTGGTTTCCTTTTTGTTTCTGATGATGTAACGGGTTAATGTTTGTGATGGTAATTTTTTTTTAACTTTAATGATGGCAAAATTATTTTTGTTTGTGATAGCCATTTTTGTTTTGATTCTGGTGGTTCACTGTTACTTTTGTTTTATAAGATCAAATAGAGCCATTTGTAAGGGCTTAAACTATGTATGTTTATGCTTTTAAACATTTAAATGTTTCTTTGGGTAAAGTTTAATAAATTCTGATGGTTAAGATTTCGATAATCAAACTTATTAACGTATTTGACGGCTTAAACTATTAATGTTCTCGATGGTCAAGGAAATCCATTTTCTCTGAGGCCAAACATGTTGATGCGTCTCACGGTCAGATAGTTTGATTGCAAACATGTGGACCGTGCTCCGTGAAAAAGAGGTTTAATGTATGTGCGTACAGTTTTGTCCCATATTAGCCTGTTGTGTCCGCACAGGCTAATCAGGGACGACACTTTACGCATAAACTGGAGTTTTGCTAAGAAGAGACTATCTTTAAACGAAAAATATCATAAAAGCTGACACACATCGTCCCTGATTAGCCTGTGCGGACTGTACAGACTAATCTGGGACGACACTTTGCGCACATGCATTAAACCCCGTTTTTACAGAGCGCGACTCATGTGTATGTGTCGTATGGATAAATCGACCATACTTTTGCTTCATTGAATCCGACCATTTTTTATTAGAGTTTAGAAGTGAAAAATAATGGCAATTAAATATAATTTGAAAAGCTACACACAAGTTCTTTGCTATACAAACCTTCTATTGTGTCTAGTTGCAAATGCAAATTATGCAATAAAACAATTTCGAAATGATAATCATTTTCACATCCTCGGTTTATGTATTTAATTTTCTTAGCGGTAGCTGTTATTTTGTGATCCCGCTAAGAAATTTTGTAAAGAGTACAGACAAGATATATAGCGATATTAATACGAAATAAACGCTAGTATCTTTCATGCTGATATGTCTGGAAAGTAGGCGGCATTTAAAAGCTTTAACCCATTCATGCCTAGCGTCCTGAAAAAAGGACATTGCAAACAGCGTAGACCCAGATGAGACGCCGCATAATGCGGCGTCTCATCTGGGTCTGCGCTGTTTGCTTAAATGAATTTCTTTATGGAATATTCTAAATATAGAAATAAATATACTTGACACCCCTAATTTTGGAAATAAATTGATCAAATTTAAAAGGATGGGAGAGTCCACTGGGCATAAATGGGTTAAAAAGTAATAAAGGGTATGCAGGGTGCAGAATCACGTGACCTTGGGAACCGGTAAGTGGTGATTTTTTTATCGAATAACTTTTTAAATCAATTTTTCTTAAGAATTTCAACTAGTGCATAAAAGACAGATTTTTATGCTGCTTATGGCAATGTAAAATACATCAGAATTACTTATTTTGATCACGATGTGTTCTTGTTAAAAATCTATGTGTTCTGCATTTATTTATACGGGTATGCTTCACGCGACGTGAAATGTTGTCACCGATTTCAGACCTATTGAAGGATGTATTCTTATACCTTAAAATATAGTCACAAACTGCGAGAAAAAATGTCTTGTATGATCTAAAGATATTTGAAAATGAATTTCAATTACTTGAGGTATTTGCAAAAATTAAGTTCTTGAAAACCCCGTTGATTCTGCACCCTGTATAAAACGACGATAATTCTCGGTCTCGGAAAGGAAGACGCCATCTTGCCTATCATGTGATTATCCCAACTGAAAGAGTCAAGTTACTCATAAAGAACGTCAAACTACGTATTCACCTACGGAGTCCGGATAGTGCCATCTATAATCTCGCCCTTCTTTCATCAAGGGCGACACTAGACACACGAAGCGATACACGATATTTTTCGCGACAGTCGCCTCGACGCACGATATTTTTCGCCACAGTCGCGTCGAAGCACGATATATTTAACACGATATATCGCCCTTGTGTAGGTAGCCCAAAATGCGATATATCGTGTTAAATATATCGTGCGTCTGCGCGACTGTCGCGCAAACTATCGTGCTTCGCCGCGACTGTCGCGAAAAATATCGTGTGCCGAGGCGACTGTCGCGAAAAATATCGTGCGTCGCCGCGACTGTCGCGCAAAATATCGTGTATCGCTTCGTTTGTGGTGTCTCGCGTTCAAAGGGCGACACTAGATATACGAAGCGATACACGATATTTTGCGCGACAGTCGCGGCGACGCACGATATTTTATTATTCAAATATCGCCCATATTATCCGAATCTCGTGGATCGAGTACAAATATCGTGCGTCGCTGCGACTGTCGCGCAAAATATCGAGTATCGCTTCATGTGTCTAGTGTCGCGGTCTGAAATTAGACCGCGATACACGAGATTCGGATAATATGGGCGATATTTGAATAATAAAATATCGTGCGTCGCCGCGACTGTCGCGCAAAATATCGTGTATCGCTTCGTATGTTTAGTGTCGCCCTTTGAACGCGAGACACGACAAACGAAGCAATACACGATATTTTTCGCGACAGTCGCGGCGACGCACGATATTTTTCGCGACAGTCGCCTCAACACATGATATTTTTCGCGACAGTCGCGGCGAAGCACGATTGCTTGCGCGACAGTCGCGGTGACGCACGATATATTTAACACGATATATCGCATTTTGGGCTACACAAGGGCGATATATCGTGTTAAATATATCGTGTGTCGGCGCGACTGTCGCGCAAAATATCGTGCTTCGCCGCGACTGTCGCGAAAATTACCGTGCGTCGAGGCTACTGTCGCGAAAAATATCGTGTATCGCTTTGTGTGTCTAGTGTCGCCCTTGATGAAAGAAGGGCGAGATTATAGATGACACTATCCGGGTTCCGTATTCACCAGATGTATTTGTCGTTTTTCAGATCACAAGGGTCTGACCACCAACTGGATGGAGCCCGGCTTGCATTACGACGCAAACAGTTCGAGACAATCGAACCCTCTTCTGGAGACCTGGGAACCCGGATATGAGAATATTCCAGCACTTCCGGCCCGTCTGGATATAAACGGAAACATTTCTAGTCCACCCATCCTAAATAGTTAGCGAAACGAACTCAAGTCCATATTTTCGTGTTTTTAGACGTTTACGTGATCTTTTTTTTGCGCCGAGAGCGTTCTTCTGCAGTGAGGACTCATTTACCCGCGTGAAAAGTTCTGACGGATTATGTAGCACAGCTGCCATTCCATATATATATATATATATGGATAAACTGAGTTTTTGGGGGAAATGTGTCAGAGTGTGCCGATGGTCAATCTTGTACTGGATATTGAATTAGGAGAGCTGAGGTGAGAAGCGGACGTACGGGCGGTCAAATGCGTATAGGATCATTTGTATTTAGTGTTGTTTTTACTTCAGAGCATTCCGATAATAACTGTGATTCTTGCTGTTTTTTTATATAAGCATACGTGTCGTGAATATTATATGAGATTGTATACGTAACGTGCTAATTCGCGGCAATTGGTAATTAACGTTACATATAAAATCTCATATAATATTCACGATGTCGTGAATGTTATATGAGATTTTATACGTAACGTTAATTACCAGTGGTCGCGAATTAGCACGTTATTATTATTATTATCTGACGTCATATGTATTTGTATTGTTGTTGATGGGCAGTTGAGTTAAAGGATCGAACCTGAACAGTCGTGTTTTGCAAATAAACTAAAAGTACACCACTATACCTTCGTGAAAATACGTTTGTTGATAACATCTCATGTGGTGTTAAAATCATGTTTGTGCGTTTTAAATCCCAACCAATAGTCACAACAAAAATCAAAATTATGGATGCGGAAACGATGTTAATCGACCCAAAAACAGCTTCAGTTTTTGAAAATGAACATAAAAAACAAGTACTTAAAAGTGGAAACAAAAATTCCCGTCCTACCACGATTCGAAATTGTGTCCTTTAGGATGAAATGTTTTTCGCGCTGTGATGCATTTAAGTACATGAAGCTATACGAAAGAGCTCTGTTAATAATGGGCACATTGTGTTGCAAGTTTTTAATTGAACTGTGCGATTTGTGTTTGCGAAAGTTCAATTCATACGAGATGCATCGACGGAAACAGTGTGAATACATTATTTCTGCACGTCAAACTTCTGATAAAATGCCACGATATGCCACTTTCATGTAGCAGACACATTAGGCAATATAAGCGACAGTTACAAAAGCCTTCCCTGTCATTGAGCAACGATGTGAATAAACCCATATACACTGTAACACAAAAGCACCGTAAATGTTCATTCAAATAATACAATCTATTCACAGGCATTATTGCTGAACTTCCGTGGATGAACATACAACAGATAATCTATAACGCATCGCATATTAACTCATTCATGCCTAGCGTCCTGAAAAAAGGACATTGCAAACAGCGTAGACCCAGATGAGACGCCGCATGATGCGGCGTCTCATCTGGGTCTGCGCTGTTTGCTTAAAGGAACTTCATTAAGTAATATTCAAAATATAGAAATAAATATACTAGACATCCCTAATTTTGGAAATAAATTGATCCAATTTAGAAGGATGGGAGAGTCCACTGGGCATAAATGGGTTAACAACAACATGATTTTCTTAAATACATGAACGTGATGTACGACACTGAGCGATTGGATTAAACTGAAAATACGTTTAAGATTTCCGTTTGACGTTTTGCTCGAACTCCTCTGATTTTAGTTCGCGTTTGTCAGCATGGAAATCGTTTTGCACAACATTGTGAATAAAGCAATTCTCTTAATATAAAAATGTACGGAAAGTAAAACAAAAGATGTTTAAACTTGTATAAACAGTACAATAGGCCTTTGTTTCGTTCGCCTGACAAATATACAGGACATCAGGTTTAACTATAACATGACACACAATATATAGACGTGTGTATCTCTCATGTGACTCTTAAAATAGTAATATTTGTTTTGTCGGAATATGAGACATTGCCCGTATAGTTATTTAAATTTTGATGTTATTGACTATCACTACTATGGCGAGTAGCCCAGGGGTTCTTTCAATGTCTATTTTATTTTCTTAAAAGAACACACTTTATCCTATTACCAGTTGAAAATCGATAGTACAACATAACAACGATCGTATAAACATGAGCTTTATACTATCGCTATTTTTAGAACAGATTTGGGTTTTTCCAAAAATTGGAGGATCTGTTTTTGTCAACTACGAAAACACAAAATCGTCAAAAAATGCGATATTTGACAATTCTTAATGACAAATAGGGAGGAAATAATAGGATAAATAGAATATTATGTGAGTTTTGGATAAAGATCAAGTTAATCATGCTCGGCTCGAACCATGTTAGCGCTCGACAGGCCTCGCGCTACATCGGTTCTCAGCCTCGCATGATAAACTTGATCTTTATCCAAAACTCACACAATATTCTCTATTTAAGCGCACTGTGTTACATGTTCGGTCACATCAAAACAATGGGATAAAATTCATTGTGTATTAAAATAGTAAGGCACGGCCGTATAATTCCTTTTTAAATTAAACTTCATCAGAAATACGATATCAGGGCTTGTAATCCCTGCCGAGTCTTTTCTGACGTGGATATCCCACCAGCAGGAAAATAATTCAGAATGTGAACCATACTACATGTAGCCATATTATACTTCATTGAATTCCTTAAAAGTACTACTACTTTTCAAAATACAGTGCATGCATTCGCAATGTTAAGCACTTGCCAGTCTTTGAGATTTAACGAGCAAGAGTTCGATGGTCAAGAGTGGTCGAAGATATCAAGACTCAATGAATGTACCTGTTTATCAAACGACTACTGTTTTTCGAAAGCATGGTTTGTAAACGAAACATTATATGCAAACATATTCGGTCATTCAACACCAACAACAACAACAACAACATTTATTTCAGCAATAGAGCTTATATAAGCTCTTAGCCTACACATATAAACATTTAAAAAAAATTATATATACAAGTAATGGCAGATGTGGATCAAATGTTAAATTGAATACATGGTGTTAGTGCAAAAAAATGTTCATTTCATATATGTTTAAATGGTAAACAATAATTATATATTCGTTTGAAAAAATATATTCAACATTGACAACAATGTATTGTTAAGAATTACAGTATTCAAATTATTTCAATGCGAAATAAAATTCAATGACGGTTTATATAGTTATTTATAAAAATTTAGAATTTCTGAAAGTTGAACTTATGTAACTATCATACATAATTAACCCATTCATGCCTAGCGTCCTGAAAAAAGGACATTGCAAACAGCGTAGACCCAGATGAGACGCCGCATGATGCGGCGTCTCATCTGGGTCTGCGCTGTTTGCTTAAAGGAACTTCAGTAAGTAATATTCTAAATATAGAAATAAATATACTAGACATCCCTAATTTGGGAAATAAATTGATCTAATTTAGAGGGATAGGAGAGTCCACTGGGCATAAATGGGTTAATAGCTTAGCCATTATGGTAAGCCTTCACGGTTTACATGGAATAATTGTTCAAAATATGTTATTAAAAAAGCAAAATGAAACAAGTGGAGTAGAAACAAACTAGCTTTTTTATAATGCCATTCAAGTTTATAAGAAGGGAGAAATTGAATGTGAGTTAAGATATGTTGTGCGTGAAATAAAATATGTAATTATGTTAAATTATTGTTACGTTCTAAAAGACTAATTACGTATCTAATAGGCGTCGTAAATTTGCAGCTTCGTATATAAACTTTGCTAAGCTAATATGTAGTTTTATCTTCACTGGACATCATTCTTTGAAACTTTGAAATTGTTGGCCATCTGCAGTACTGTGACTTTCGAAAATGTCTTCTTAGGTGCGTATATATAGGGCAAACTAGTAAGAAATTTTGCTCAGATTCTATAGTATTCATATTACATCATGTCTATATGTCATTATCCCTTTGAGTGCTGGAACCGAATTTAAAAGGCCTTTGCAAACAGTTTGGATCCAGATGAGACGACACAGAACGTGGCGTCTCATCCGGATCGAAACTGTTTGCTATTCTGATAGTATTCTTTGAAAAAAAATGAAGAAAATGCTTATTTTACAAATTCAGCAGACGACATTTTAGCAGACGACAAAGTTCCCAGCATGCAAAGGGTTAACATGAATGTGAATAGTTCAACATGTTGCATAATTAGAAAATGTATAAATATCTTTATTTACGAATCTGCAATGTGTTATTGAAAGGCTCATTTTAAGGATATATCTCGCAAATGAAAGAAATGATACATTTGAACCGTGCTCTGTGAAAAGAGGGTTTAATGCATGTGCGTAAATTTTCATCCCAGATTAGCCTGTGCATTCTGCATAGTCTTATTAGGGACGTCACTTTTCGCCTTAACTGATATTTTGCTAAGAAGAGACTTTATGTAAACGAAAATTACAATAAAATCGGAAAGTGTCGTTCCTGATTAGCCTAATAAGACAGACAGTACAATCAGTGCATAGCCATATAAACATAGCAAATATTTCAATAAAATAGCATGTCAATGAAATGTGATTGGCATAATTGTTATTTTAATTTCGGAAAATGTTCTTAACAAATTTGATGTGAGATAAATATTTGGATTCTATGTATTTCAAAAACAAAATGCAATATAAGTACAGGCTAATCTGCGACGACACTTTACGCGCATTCATTTACCCCCCCCCCCCCCCCCTCTTTCACAGAGCACGACCCATTTGCTTTCTTTAAATGAGTACATCAGGAGTTACATCCTTTATGACCGGCATCCAGAGTGCGGCGGTCACAGATCAATACCGTGTGGTCACCGTTTAGTTACCCTTAAGCAATAAATGATTAATTGGTCATCGGAGTGACCATATGGCATAATAAATAATGCACGCTAGTTATTCGGTCCGTGAATTGCCGTATTTCGACGATGTGAGACTCTTTAGGACGTGCAAAAGCAAAATTACACAATATAATCGGCATGTGTTTCCCTAATGCCAATAACAAAACCGCATCTATGTATAGCCTTAAAGCATCATTATAATATTCAAATACTAAAACTTGGTTAATTAAAGTTAAATAAATAAACTTGCAGACGATTGATATTTTCTTGTATTTCTAGTCAGATACATTCTTAATTCTCATTATTAATGTATGTGTTTATTTTGTATTGATTTAAATGTGATCGATTGATCCGATTGGCCAGGGATTTATCATGCACGATGCTCTTATGTATTCATGCCGTTATATAAACAACATACGCAAATGAAACTGTCATAAACAAATTTTTTACTTTCTTACCACTATATACGTATTTAAGTTGCACGTGTCATAGGTGTAATGGGACATCACACGGCTGACGTTGTGCATGGTGTGTCATGCGGTTGTAAAACGAAATGTTTTGTATAACTGTCAGGTGATCGAAACGAAATGGACGGTGTGTACTAGTTTAAACATGTCTTATTTTTCTTCCCACCTGTTATGCGACACGTTCAATATATGGGCCGTGTTCTGTGAAGCAGTCCTTTATTCAAACATCCAGATTCCCAATAAAATTGTTCTTATCAATTAGCAATATATGAAGTCTCCATTTGTGCAGGCAACGTGGTAAATTGTTCTCATCGCCGTGTTTGAATTTCTATATTATATTTCAATGCTATTTACTTAAAGAACAAATTATTCCATAGTTTTTGTAGATACATCAATAAACTATATGGTGTGTTTCCCCTGTCCAATAATTAATTTATAAAATACACACATTTCAATACTGATCAAACACCATTAGAAAACAAAAGTTGAATAGCTGCTATTGATAATTCTCTAAAGAACGAATGAATGTTTTATTGCCATAAATGTATATATGTATGCATGTGTATATGGACAAGGCCTTTCCATAGGCACACACATTTTGACCCCTTTGACCTTGACCTTAGGGTCCGCGTTTAGGTTTTGAAAAATGCTCATAATTTCTATCAAAGCGTTTATCGGGGGCAAATGTCATCCTATGAAGACACTTCTTGTTTTTTTAATAAATTGAATAAAATATGTGTTTATTCTTGTGTCATGTTTTGCGAACAAGTACCAGTCTGATTGACTTTTGAGGCACCGTGTTATGTCAACAATTGTATTACCGAATGATATATTTAATGTCGAGTGCTTGATAGTGAGGCAAGACGACCCATGAATGATTCGAACATTAGACCCGACGTTTCGTAGGCGAAGGAAATAATCACTAGGCCACTAGGAAACAGCGTTATTGTGTCACCTTAAAGTTACCATATCATGGAGTGGCTCATAACTTTCTAGTAGCGTTTGAACCAAACGAGGTTAAATATGTTAAGAATGTGATAAATTATGTATCCCTTTTCTCCTTTCTGAACATGTTTTCCAGTTAAAATCTTATCAAGTAGGACCTGTTGCTGCTTTATACGTCTGATATGTTTGATATTCTTATTAAGTTTAAATTATATAATGCTTTTGTGTAGTCATTGTAGAAAAACGCACCAAGATAATTTTATTTTCGTTTTCGTTCATGTTCATTTGTAATATATCTTTCTGTAAAATATTGACCATTATCATCGTTTTAATCCAGTATTGTCAATATTTAACTATTTTATTTGTATCAATTAATAACTATAAACCTATGAAGTATGTAGAAGGTACAGGCAGAAAATAAGTTAGTATCTTTCACTTTTCGAGACGGCTTTTACGAAAATGCCTTCATTGTAATGTTAATACTTACAGTACCAAACAAGAAATGTGTGACATATCCAGAAAGTTCAATGCTTCGCTCAATGTTGTCTCATATTGTATGTGTAATATGACATTAAGGCTTCTAGTTTGTTGATCACAACGTCTAACGCAATCACGTCTCGTTTAATAATAAGCAATTTAGGTGGAACGTATACCAGACACAAAACAGCTAAAAGATGAGCCGTCATAGAAAGTCGACATTAAATAGGGTCATACTAAATATTAAGTAGGCAACTTCTAAATAATAAGTCGGAATCTCAAACATTAAATAGATACATATTAAATTATACTTCGGTACCTACTTTATTTGAGTGTTGACCCGCAGCATACCCCATACAGCATTCCGTGAGGACCAGGGATGTGCCCCACCACATTCGCTTAATTTTCATACTTGGCTGAAAGTGGCCAATAGATGGACACGCCGGCGTGTTCGTTCATACTTGACTAGAAGTGGTCAATAGATGGTCACGCCGGTGTGTTTGTTCATACTTGGCTGAAAGTGGCCAATAGATGGTCATGCCGGTGTGTTCGTTCGTACTTGTCTCAAAGTGGCCAATAGATGGTCATGCCGGTGTGTTCGTTCGTACTTGTCTGAAAGTGGCCAATAGATGGTCACGCCGGTGTGTTCGTTCGTACTTGTCTGAAAGTGGCCAATAGATGGTCATGCCGGTGTGTTCGTTCGTACTTGTCTGAAAGTGGCCAATAGATGGTCATGCCGGTGTGTTCGTTCGTACTTGTCTGAAAGTGGCCAATAGATGGTCACGCCGGTGTGTTCGTTCGTACTTGTCTGAAAGTGGCCAATAGATGGTCATTCCGGTGTGTTCGTTCGTACTTGTCTGAAAGTGGCCAATAGATGGTCATGCCGGTGTGTTCGCTCGTACTTGTCTGAAAGTGGCCAATAGATGGTCATGCCGGTGTGTTCGTTCGTACTTGTCTGAAAGTGGCCAAAAGATGGTCATGCCGGTGTGTTCGTTCGTACTTGTCTGAAAGTGGCCAATAGATGGTCACGCCATTGTGTTTGTTCATACTTGCATTAAAGTGGCCAATAGATGGTTACGCCGGTGTGTTCGTTCATACTTGGCTGAAAGTGGCCAATAAATGGTCACGCCGGTGTGTTCGTTCATACTTGACTGAAAGTGGCCAATAGATGGTTACATCGGTGTGTTCATGCTTTTGTGACGGAGACGCCAGCCAATCAACGTGCAGAGGGCCACATACCTTTTGTATCAAGACTGGAATGTTTAAAGAGACTGGCATGTTTAAAGAGTTTATAAATAAAGCGTATAAATTCCCTACTGACATGCGTAAGATAGACACTGTTCGATTAGTACGGGGGTAATTTATTTGTGTAAGCATAAGAAAGAGATTAAATGTGTCAATATGTCGCCATGTTCTTTTTGAAGCGTCCTATCTCTAGACGGACGTGCAGTATACTTTGATTAGCGTGCAGATGAGAAATGCAAATGAAATTGCGTTTGCATAAGTAACTATCATTCGGCCATTGGAAGCAAAATTTAAAATGTATGCAAAATGGCTTTATGTTCAGTAATCCATTTGATACAATCGACGAATGGGCAATACTTCATTTGAATTAACATGCTCGTAATAGAGGACAGTATAAAGTGTGTGAGGTTTTATGATTATCAATTAATGACATTTAATTTTCTCAAACCAATTATAATATTTACTTCCAATTATAGTAGGAAAATGAAAGTGTCTACTTTAGCCATCTCAACGTATAACTTTCGGCCGAGTACCACGCAGTTATTTTTTAAATAAATCGTTTTCTCTGAAGACTCATTTATAGATGAATTAATAATTACTCATTACTATTTGTTTGTACATCGTGTACTATCGAAAGATTAAAAAAACATTTACGGCATTTCATGCTTCAATAAAGGTTTTTAAGTAAATAGTAAGAGACACCAGAGACGTAGATAACAGTACGTCTACGATGTTATCTACGTCTTTGGAGACACTGTTCGGATATGTTTAAAGCGAATTTCATTGCTTCTTTGGACACACAACGGAGAAACTTGAGGCCGTAGTTTCAGTCAAACAGCATGGAGAAAATACACATGGAGACTGCAATATATACTTGAGCGATCGGTAGATTGTTGTTAAATTTAAAGTATGTAACATGTTTAACCCATTAATGCCTAGTGGACTCTCCCATCCTTTTAAGTTGGATCAATTTATTTCCAAAATTAGGGATGTCTAGTATATTTATTTCTGTATTTAGAACAATTCTTACAGAATTCCTTTAAGCAAACAGCGTAGACCCAGATGAGACGCCGCATTATGCGGCGTCTCATCTGGGTTAACGCTGTTTGCAATGTCCTTTTTTCAGGACGCTAGACATGAATGAGTTAATGGCAACACAATCTTATTGATTCGGCATACCAAGACATCCGTTAAATAGCATGCTAGGCAGTATTCTGTTTTACTACAGATTTTAAATGACTGTCTGTATCCATTCTCACAAGCACGAGATGCAAAATGTGAACATATACAAATAAGGGCTGACTCAGTTAACAACTCTGTATATAATTACCATTGTTGCATATTTACGTAAACGTTGAGAACGGATATAGACACTTATATTAAGTATTGAGAACGGATATAGACACTTATTTTTTATACATGTACAAACACAATTCTTAATTGCATTTATGACCATTATTTATATTAAAATAAACATAAAGATGTTAGAGAAAACAATACTGACAGCTTAAAGGGACAGTCGACCACAAACGACGAAAAAAGAAAAGTTCTAAAATACCGTATTTTTTTTACAATGATTAGTTTATGTTGATTAAAATATCACGACTGGTATATTACATTACATGAAAAAAGTTTATATTTTCAGTATTTTCGGTAATAAAATTTAGCGATGTGAAATCGAAAGTTCATCGCGAAAATAGGTGACATAACGATATACACACAATAAATAACGCAAGTAGATTGATCATTTCATATATAAAATATATACAATTCACAACGCATGCACAATTTGCATTCCTGTGTTTACTACGTGACAATGATGATCAATCTACTTGCGTTATTTATAGTTAACTGGTAGTTACCTGGTACACATACCCAGTAAAACTGTATTACCGAATATACTGAAAATATGAAAACTTAGCAACCTTTTCAATAAAAATTTCTCAATTTGACCAGACTCATTTTCCGCAAACGGCTAGAAACAGCAATGTGTTTAATAAAGTTAAAAACAATTAATGAGTTTATTGGAGAAGCTATGGGTATTTTTTGGTGGAATTTTGGTCAGATTTTGAGGGAAAATGCTTCGTTTTGCCAATTTGTTCAATTTCGAAAAGCTTGTTGAGGCTGAAATGTTGGGCAAAAAAACTGTGTTGTGTTTATTCACTTAACGTTGTAACAATTTCGTTGATCACGAAATTAGTGACGTATCTCATGTGAACTAACTCCGATGACGAACTATATCTACTTGTTTAAGTTAGACTCTCTGGATTTTAACGACAACAATTCGGACGAGAATGTTTATTTAACAGTAAATAATGTGGTAAAAATGTTTTAAACAAAGCGACGGAAGAACAGAAAATGAAAGAACACATCTTTGTATTTTTTTTGCTATAGGCTTTGGATTAAAATTGCCATTGACTGATTATGGTTAGCGTGTCGTTTACATTTGTTTTAACGAATTCTATTAAATTTCAACAGTAACATCGTAGTTCCAATCGTTATTTTAATTATCCAACCGTTATGCTGCGTTCAATTATAATTATTTTCTTCTTTTTCGTCGATTTACAGCTTGATTTTATGTACCATCGCCCGTTGGCTAGGACTAAATGTGGACGCCATTTTGTTCAGATGAAGCCGCGCGATCTTGGGATAGCCGATATGATGCATTAAAACAATGCGGCTATGAAAATACATCTCGGACAGACCGCGGAATTCCATCATGTGCAAGTTTTTTCGCAATTGTTTCACTTTTTTTTCACAGATGCAGACTATTAAAATCAGGTGAACTCGAAAAAAAGCTTATCCTGGTCAGCAGTTTTCGCCAGTGTAAGAAATATAATGGTTTTTATGAGAGCGAATACAAACAGATTGAAAAACTAAATAACAGTGTAAACAAATAAACCACTTAAGAACAATAATTTATAGTTGTTGTTAACCCATTCATGCCTAGCGTCCTGAAAAAAGGACATTGCAAACAGCGTAGACCCAGATGAGACGCCGCATAATGCGGCGTCTCATCTGGGTCTGCGCTGTTTGCTTAAATGAATATCTTTATGGAATATTCTAAATATAGAAATAAATATACTTGATACCCCTAATTTTGGAAATAAATTGATCCAATTTAGAAGGATGGGAGAGTCCACTGGGCATAAATGGGTTAAGTCGTTTTAAAAACTGAAACGCCATCATTTACAAGTCACTATAAATATAGTGTGACGTCACCCATTTTCGCCGATTACACACAAGCTGTGTCATTTATAGACAATAATAGATTAGTGTTGATTATAGATCAGGTTTATCATACGAGGCTTTGAAAACAAAAGCACGAGCCTTGGCGAGTGCTTTTTCGTTTTCGTGCCGAGCAACACTATCAACACTAACCTATTATTCTATTTATCCCACTTTTTATTCAGTAAACCTTTTTATTTAAACAAAAAATTAGTTTATCTGGATAATTTTGCATTTTCACGAGTGTTTGTCGAACTTTGATAATGACTGTAGTGTAGCCAAGGTCAGTGTATTACTCCGCGTTCCAAAAATAGCCGCTGATCAAATAATCATTTTTTAAATCAGAAAATCGTTCACTGACAAAGAGTAGTGCGTTATTAATTACAATTTTATTCATATTGAATTGCAAATCTTAAAGTTTTATAACATCAATATAACATTTAGTTGTTATATACAAGGAATTACATTTTTTACAATGTAGCCCAACAACGCAGCACGTGCCGCTGATATACCAGAAATTTAATCAACAGGGCTTTAATCACCCGTATTCGCTGTAAAAGTGGGATAAAACAAGTTATGCTACAGTGTACTAACACTAGGCAACGGTAAAAACTAGAAAATAAAGTGGCATCATATTATTTATTTTATAAACTTAAATCACATTAAATGCACAAAAGTACGTCCATATAAATTAAAATGAAACTAATTGCAATATTCACCCATCCCTAAATGATTTGCGAAATTGATTCCAGCCATATTTTAATCGTAACAGCTCCACATTTCATTGTCGCTAAAAAAATTGAAAAGCAATAATTTAAATAGCTATCAAATACATAAATCATGATGGCTACTCATAGCTCTAACTCGGAGAGGAAACAACGCTGAAATACTTTTAGCATTGAGTTATAAACAATTGACTCGTTCGTTTAATTGAGATTCTGCCGCGCTCGGCAATCAGCTAAAGTATTATGAACTTCAGTTATTAGTTCATATGTGTGTCCTTAAATATTGCAGAACATCAAAGATTCAAGTATACTTGTCATCGTCTTCATGCATTTCTTGCCTGTTACGAGCAGTAGTAAACCTACAAAACGCAATTCTTGCCTATCACGAGCAGTAGTCAACCTACAACACGCATTTCTTGCCTGTTACGAGCAGTAGTCGACCTTCAGCACGCATTTCTTGCCTATCACGAGCAGTAGTCATGCTTCAACACGCATTTCTTGCCTATCACGAGCAGTAGTCAACCTACAACACGCATTTCTTGCCTATCACGAGCAGTAGTCGACCTTCAACACGTGTTTCTTGCCTATCACGAGCACTAGTCAACCTTCAACACTTATTTCTTGCCTGTTACGAGCAGTAGTCGACCTTCAACACGCATTTCTTGCCTATCACGAGCAGTAGTCAACCTTCAACACTTACTTCTTGCCTATCACGAGCAGTAGTCGACCTTCAGCACGCATTTCATTCCTATCACGAGCAGTAGTCGACCTTCAACACGCATTTCTTGCCTATCACGTGCAGTAGTCAACCTTCAATACTTATTTCTTGCCTATCACGAGCAGTAGTCGACCTTCAACACGCATTTTTTGCCTGTAACGAGCAGTAGTCGACCTTCAACGCGCATTCATTGCCTATTACGAGCAGTAGTCAACTTTCAACACGCATTTCTTGCCTATCACGAGCAGAAGTCAACCTACAACACATATTTCTTGCCTATCATGAACGGTAGTCGACCTTCAACACGCATTTCTTGCCTATCACGAGCTGTAGTCAACCTACAACACGCATTTAATTTCTTGCCTATTACGAGCAGTAGTCGACCTTCAACACGCATTTCTTGCCTATCGCGAGCAGTAGTCTACCTTCAACACGCATTTCTTGCCTATTACGAGCAGTAGTCGACCTTCAACACGCATTTCTTGCCTATCACGAGCAGTAGTCGACCTTCAAAACGCATTTATTGCCTATCACGAGCAGTAGTCAACTTTCAACACGCATTTCTTGCCCATCTTGAGCAGTAGTCGAGCTTCAATATGCATTTCTTGCCTGTCACAAACAGAAGTCAACCTTCAACACGCATTTCTTGCCTATCACGAGAAGAAGTCAACCTTCACCACACATTTCTTGCCTCTCACGAGAACTAGTCAACCTACAACATGCAATTCTTGCCTATCACGAGCAGTGGTCAACCTACAACACGCATTTCTTGCCTATCTGTCACGATAGAACCCATTTGTAACTTATTTAATTTAAAGCTGTACATTTGTTACGATATGTAAGTTTTCAGAGTTTTCCGGGTTTTTTGTTTATAATACAGGTTTTAAGCAAGTTTTTGGTAGGCAAATTTTTCAGTGTTATAGAAAATACATTTTAAGCCAAAACAAGATTAAATGCGTTTAGTTTTAAGAATTAACGGTTTTTATATTTTTGTAAATTGTTATCTTTTTCTGTAAAGTAAGGCTCACAGGCCTCAGTTATTCACGCTTACTCATGTGATGTGTACATGATCAAATTATGACTAATATTTGATTGGTCAGTTTGAACATCTGTCCAGTTCGCGTTCATTAAAAGCGTGTTTTTCGTTTTGGCGGTAAACGCTGCCGGGCGATAGCAAGTGTCACAGTTGTGCTTTATAAGGGCAACAAAGTCCTGGCGTAGGTTCGTAATTATATTTGTACCGTAGAAAACAAGCCACAGTGTCCGATGAATAAATAAATATAAATATCCTTTTAAGTAATTATAAAAGAGTCATTTTAAACCATCTTAACTTGTGAAAGATATCGCGGGTTGTGTGGGACGAAGGAATTTGGCGGGGGAGGAAGAAAATGGTGAATGAACAACCCAATAGGAATCTTTCTCTCTATTTTTCTTCCATTCAAACATAAAACATTAAGAAAGATTAGGCGGAAACATTAAACAGTGCTCACACGAAAGCACGTGCGGCAGTTGGATAGCCTCGGCCGACTTCGTAGATATACATTGTTTAATGTATAAAGTATTCCGATTCACCTAACAACAGCAGACGACACAATGACGAACAACCTTTGACAAAGACATACGAGAACAAACGGAAAAGTCGGCGCATGCGCGATGACAAATATACGCTCGCGTGTACTTGAACTATGGAACGGCGCATGCAAAATCAATATAGCTAAAAACTGACATTAGCAAATGTCAAACTGTGACACAAGTATAAATCGGCAGACGATTTGACATCAGAGGCGTAGCGACAGTATTCGGCGTCCGGTACAATGTTCAAGATCACAGAGACCATTTTGTTCCATTGATGCCCTTAGATATTGGAGAATGAACATCAGCTTGCTGAAGGAACGCTCGCAACTGGCTATTGATACTGAATTTGTTAAAAAAAATGTTCAGAGAAAGATGCATATTTGGAAAGACATCACCATTCGACACAATGAAAAAATAAGTGGCAAAGGTGTCGATGGTAAGGCATCACCTCTCGTAGTAAGTAACACTTTACAGGCCTGAATCTCGTTGAACTGTTCCTTGCATTCAATTCATTGTCATATAAATTTGCTAAATCGAAGCATTTTTGCGGAGCGTATTCAAATTCTCGCTTTTAATAAGATTGTAAAAACATTCAGTAAAAATAAAAAAGTTTGAGTTCAAGTCAATGAGGCGAATGAATCTACCGGTAGTTGTTGTTTCCTGTTGAAATCTATCCACAACACTCTTCATTTCGCACCCAACCTCTTCATCTGCAAAAAGCTCGGCATCCCATGCCAACTCTACGGGTATCCGCCTTCTTCTCCTAGTTCGTCTTTAAATTTTAAAATTCACCCATTCCCCCATTCTTCACATGTTATCTTTGAACTGTTAAGTGCGTGTTTGCACAAACAATCGCGCGTTAAGTTAATTTGTATTTCCAATGCTTCAAGACCAGATGCTGAATCCTTGAAACGCATTGTTGGGTCCTAAAGAAGTTTTTGAACCCGACAAATTCCTCTTACAATGTCGTTTCAGAAATGGATTAACACGAAGATATTTAATAACAGAACATTCGCAATCAACATGTCTGCATCAATTCTAGTACCATTTGACTGATTCGTATTTTAGTTTCTCTAGCAATTCCACTAGTTCCCTTAATCCCTCAAAAGTTTGCTTTAACAACTTCAAATCTCGTAATGCATCAGGTTACAGATTCTCGCTTTACAGTGATACTAAAATCTTTATTACACGAAATACTTTAGAACTGCATGTCTATTTGTGGATTTTGTTTTTTACTTTACATGAACAATACACTTCCGCAATGCTTTTCGGACCAATGGAGCATCACTCACAACTATTCTACTTACGCGTGGGTCCAGCGAATTTCTGCAATATTTCTAGTCTATTTGTTGCCATAGCAACCATAATTCTGGACGTAGGAATGAAATGAAATGACGTGCATAATCTCCATATTGCCATCTGTCCATGTTTCAAGTTTCATGAAAAATTATGAAGAACTTTTAAAGTTATCGCAGGATCCAGAAAAGTGTAAACTCATTGAATACAAGTTCTACAAGTAATTACATGAATGTGTATGCTGAAAGTACATTCTCAGTAAAGACGAACTCATTGAATACAAGTTCTACAGACACTTTTGCTGAAATTTCATTCTCAGAAGAGACGAACTCATTGAATTCAAGTTCTACAGACCTTTTCTCTGAAAATTCTTTTCTGTCAAGGCCTGACTCTGTAAACAAGAAACCGTCGGAGACGGGTGATGCTCCCCAAAGTTTTTTTTGTCACAATATTGCACTATATATTCAGATAAAAGGAAACGTGTAGAGGGGCATAACTTTGAACAAGATAATACGATGGATGGTTAAGCAAGTTTAAAATTTCAAAGGGCCATAACTCTCAAAATAAATCATCAAACCAGAACCCACAAATAACATGCGCATCTCCTCAGGGTAGTTAAGCTTCCCATAAAGCTTCATTGAATTTCGGTCATTAGTTGCTGAGAAATAGCCCGGACAAGAATTGCACTATATGTACAGTTAATGGAAAATTTCCAAGGGCCATAACTCTGTGAAAAATCATCCGACCAGAACCGGCTGATAATATGCACATCTCCTCTTGGTAGTGAAGCTTCCCATAAACAGTTTAATTGAATTCCGGTCATTAATTGCTGAGAAATAGCCCGGACAAAAATTGTGCACGGACGGACGGACGCACGCACGGACAGACGAAGCGGCGACTATATGCTCCCCCAAAAAAATTTTGGGGAGCATAATAAACTGAAATTTTATTACACAAATGCGTACAATTTGTTGAACAAGTTGGATGAATTAGAAATAATGATGTAATTGAAGGACATAGACTTTGGAATTATAACCTGAGTGTTTCCTAAGAATATCACCACAAATATTCACCTTCAGGAATATGCATTGAAAGAGTTCCAGTGTTTTACATCAAGAGTGAAGGAGCATAGTAGAAGTGTAGTCATTTATGTAAAAGATGCTTTATCAGCTGATTATTATTAAATGATAATGAATTTTGTGAATCTGTATGGTGCACACTGAGAATTGAGACTGTAAACATATTTTGGGGTGGAATATACAAATCTCCTTCTAGCAATCTAGAAAATCACACGAATTTGAACAACTTAATATCACAAGCTCCTAATATGGAAAATGATCATCGTACACATTCAGCATTTTTATTCGTTGAATGTGTTAGAGATAATTATCTAAGACAACATATAAGTGACTTTACAAGATATAGACAGGGGCAAGACCCTAGTTGCTTGGATTTGTTATTAACTGACAATCAAACAGAAATTGAAAATCTATCACTAAATAGCAACTTAGAGTCCATTGATCAAGTTTCAATATTTTTTTAGAGTCCTTTCATTGGAAAAAAGAACGTTCAACAAATAAACAGAGAAACCTACTTCAAAGGAGACTATACTAAAATAAAGAAATATTTTAGCGTTGTGGATTGGAGTGAAATGGTAGAGATGAATGTAGAAGTTTTATTCAAAAACATATTAAACATTGTGAGGAAAATGTCATTCCTAAATTTGGCAAAAAAGGATATGCACAAACCTAAATGGATGGATTAGTATTGTGCTAGGAAGGTAAAGAAAAATGATAAAGCCTGGAAACGGTTTATGTACAGTCGTAGTTATGGTGATAATCAAAATTATTGTAAGCTTAGAAAAAGTGAATCCCAAGCCATTCGATTTTCAATGAAAAAAGTACCAAAATCGTTCTGGAGTTTTGGGAAGGGTGAAAAAAAGAGACAAAAGTGGGATTGGCGATTTGAGGGATAAGGACTGAAAAATTAAAACGGAAACTAGTGATAAAGCAAATATGTTCAATGACTTTTTTGCGTCGGTGTTTACACAGGAGGATAAATCTGGCTTTCCAGATAAATTGGACCCACCACATTTCTTGTCAGTCATTATAATTTCTCAAGATAATGTATTTAAATATTTTAATGCTTAAAAAACTTCGAAAGCCTGTGGTTCTAATGACTGCCATCCTTTTTTCTTGAAAACTTGTGCAGAGCAACTTAAAATACCCCTCAGTGAACTACTTCAGAAATCAATATCTGCTGGTACATTGCCCAGCGAGTGTCAACTAGCTAATGTAACTTGCATCTTTAAGAAAGGTGACAAATGTGAACCAGGAAATTATCGTCCAGTATCCTTAACTTCGGTTGTTTGCAAAATTCTGGAAACAATATTAAACTCTCTAATGTCAGACTGTCAATTTGGATTTAGAAAGAATAGAAATACTGTGTTACAATTGCTAGCTGTATTGGTGGACTGGACGGATGCCATAGACAAGAACCTTCAAGTTTACACTATATATTTAAATTTTAGGAAGGCGTTCGATAGTGTACGACACAGGAGACTTATGAAAAAAGTAAAAGGATAAAGGATATGGGATTTTAGGCTCCATTTTGAATTGGCTTACAGATTTTTATATGACCGGAAGCAAAGAGTAGTTATTGATGGACAGAAATCCAGTTGGCAGAGTGTTTTTTCTGGGATTCCTCCGGGTTCTACTCTTGGGTCAGTACTATTCATTAACTTTATCAATGATTTGCCGGATGTGGTTGGCTGTTTATGTAAGATGTTTGCAGATGATTGCAAACTTTATCAAGGTATTGAATCGATTAATGTACAACAACAACTTCAGGCAGCTATTGATCAACTTTGCAAAGTAAGGACTGGTTGTTAAATTTCCATTAGCAAATGTAAAATTGTGTCATACGAAAATGAGAAATTTCATTTCAATTATAACATATTGGATGGTGATGGAAATGCTAAAATTAGGGATGAAGAGGTTAAAAAATAATTTTAGTATGCTTTTTACTTAAAATATTTTTCTTTTTCATAATGCAATTCGTACGACTTACGTTTTGCGCGCGACATACTGCAAATTTGCGCTGGCAACTAGTAAAAACAGCATGCCGCACCATCGACGGTAGTAAATAACTTGTCAACAAAGAAGGCAATAAAGCAATAAATCAGTACCCTTGTGGTAACAAACAGGGGGTATGTTTTGATAATTGGCACTTTTGTTTTGTTTAACTCGCGAAAAAATAACTAGCGAACTGCGGGGAGTGGGGGCTATTAGCGAAGAGGCAATTGACACGTTTATCGAACTTGCAATAAAATTCAGTTGAGACATTGGATGGCTTATTTTGATGTTTTGTTAACCAATATGCACCACTGTCTGATAAAATAAAGTATTTATAAGTAACAGTTTTATCAAGATTTGCATTCGTAGTTAGAATCTTGTAGAGTTCACGTCTTATTTGTTCTATCAGAAATTAAAATAATTTTTAGTAATTTACGTCATCCACGATTCCACCACTACCGTCTGAGGCAAGTTTTATAAAAGATAGAAAAAAAAATAAAATAATTTAATAAATAACAGTAATGACACAATTAAAACAAAATAAACCAAGAAACACAAAATTTGTGAGCGATACGACGCGAACGTACAATGTTCATTTTCATGGGTCATAATCTTATTTTTGGACTATGGGGACTTGGTTTACTATCCTCACACTAAGAAATGTAAACTAACAATTGAAAATGCACAGCGTAGGGCCACCAGATTAGTACCTGAAATCCGTGAACTATCATATCAAGATGGTTTGGCTGAATTAAATCTTCCTTTAATGGACTATCGACGTAAAAGGTTCGATATGATTCAAGTATTAAAGATAATCCATAAAATTGATAATATTGATGCTATAATTTGTTTCCGATTATGCTGAAAATAGTGACACAAACCGAGAGCGCATAAGTCAGTTCTCCTCCATTCTTTTGAACATCGCACAGTCTCAGTTTGGAACAACTTACCACAAGACATTGTGACATGTGATACCGTAAATTCGCTCAAAACTCAACTAGACAAATTATGGTTGGATAATCGTTTTGACATATAAGAAGTGTATTAATTACAGCAAACTTATATAAAATGACATTTACAAAAAAAAAATAATTCAGACCGGAGTGGACACATTAAAATTGAAGAAGTTTAAAGGGATCAACTTGCTGTAAGAGCTATTGAAAGTCGCTAGAAGACACAAGGTAGACACAAGTTAGGTAAAATATATCGCGTCTTTGTAGTCTAGGATGTAACACTGCTCGGTGTAGGGAAATGCGGACTACCCTGCTTGTTTTTACGAAACAAAGATCCTCGATTACAGTCAGGTCGTCAGTTCCGAATCACTACCGAAACTACCCTTGTATATTTTAAAACGGCGATCGATTTCAATTTCGGATATATGACTTATTATATATAATTTTAACCTCTATGCTTAGCTTACCTTGATTTTGAATATGGTTCTAAATATAAATGAGTATTTATGTTATTCCTAAACCGAAACCTTTCTCCATTTTCGGTTAATATTCTACAATAGTGAATCACGTGACAGCAGGTGTACTTTATGACTAGGGATCGTCTCAAAACAAACTTGAACTGCCAAAATAGTTTATTTAACGTTCATAGCAATATAACCAGACAAGCCTTTGGTCACAGATTCTTTTAAACCATAACAATAAAGAAAGCAAAGGTAAACAAATAACAAAACAAAATTAAATGGACCTCTACCTGAGATCACACAATAAAGGGCACCTGCATGTAATATACATATGTACTACAATATACAGTATACTGTTTCCAAGCAACAAGAAGTAGGAATAAATAAAACGAAATAAAATGACCCTACCTGAGATCACACTTGCACTTGCATAAAATATACTATAATATACAACCTAATGTTGCCCCATGTTATCTTAGATTAGCCTCTGCCCACTGGAGACAACACAAGCTTTCTGAGAGGAAAGTTTCATTTCTTAGAGCACAAATTAGAGATTCTAAACAAACAATAAAATGAAACCAGAAAATACTGATCGATTTCAACCTGTGTCGGTTACACATGATCATTCAAGATCACAGTTAATGCAAATAACAATGACCAGTTTTCTCAAGGAGTATCCAATAAATTGAACAGTCCTGCTCTGCTCTAACAGGGATGACACATTTTAATGCAAAAGGCAGTGATACAAAATAAATGCATATATATAGATATTGTTAATGCTTCACTTCTTTATATTGTATAGGACAGCATTTTCTGATACCGGAATAAAGGTGAAAATAAACCTATCGTTGTATGCATCAAATCTGGATAGCAGACCATACAGTATTGTCAAACAAAACTATGAGAATGTACGAGGAAGCAACAGCACACAATGCATGTCAAGGTTCTATTTTAGTAAATATTCATGTAAACTTTATCCAGATTAGATCTGAAGCTGTTTTAATCTAACTTGACAAAACATCTATTTTAAAGAATAAGCAAAATATACATAACAACATTTAAAGTTATGTTTTGTGCAAACTTATTCCACAAAATGTAAGTGGAACATGAGCTAACTTTCCTGAAGCACGACATATATAGACTGGTGCCCCTGAAACTGGATTAACAAGATGCGTTTGTGAAACACAATGTCCCCCTATATGATATTTGACCTTGAAGGATGACCTTGACCTTGTGAAGGATGACCTTGAAATTGACCTTTCACCACTCAAAATGTGCAGCTCCATGAGATACACATGCATGCCAAATATCAAGTTGCTATCTTCAATATTGCAAAAGAATTCATAAAATAAGCGATTTGGGCCACATATATTTGACCTCTGACCTTGAAGGATGACCTTGACCTTGACCTTTCACCACTCAAAATATGCAGCTCTATGAGATGCACATGCATGCCAAATATCAAGTTTCTATCTTCAATATTGCAAAAGTATTTATAAAATAAGCGATTTGGGCCACATATATTTGACCTCTGACCTTGAAGAATGACCTTGACCTTGACCTTTCACCACTCAAAATGTGCAGCTCCATGAGATACACATGCATGCCAAATATCAAGTTGCTATCTTCAATATTGCAAAAGTATTCATAAAATGAGCGATTTTGGCCACATATATTTGACCTCTGACCTTGAAGGATGACCTTGACCTTTCACCACTCAAAATGTGCAGCTTTATGAGATACATATGCATGCCAAATATGAAGTTGCTATCTTCAATATAGCAAAAGTTATTGCAAAATGTTAAAGTTGGCGCAAACATACAGACAGACAAACGGACCAACAGACCAACAGACAGACAGGGCAAAAACAATATGTCCCCCACTACTATAGTGGGGGACATAAAAATATTTTATTAAAATATCATCACCCATTCTTAGTTGTTCTTGTTTCAGAGGGGATGAACCCAGTTTCAAAAATCATATCAATTCAACATATGAACAACTGACCATGAAAAATAACTAAATCAATTTCTAGACAAATAGGAATTCAAGCGTTTGGTAAAAACAAGAAAAAAAACAAACAAACTAGGAACCAATTAAAATAAAATAAGGAAAAGGTAGGTAAATAAGCAACTGCCAGAGAGCTTTGGCAAGTGTACAACACTCATAAATTCATATGAGTAGAGCTAAACACATATCAGATGTATGGGTGAAAGTTCTGGGCTGCTTCGTTTCCCCCATTGCCTGTCGGGGCGCGCCTGCGTCCTTCACAATATTGAAAACATAATGAAATAAGCCTTACTATTTTAATTATACCTCAAGTGACTAGCACATGTTAAATTCCCATTTACTCATATTACAGTCACATGCGACATTATTTTATCATCATTTTTGGAGCTGAAAATAGCACAACTGGTTTTCCGCATCAAGAGAATATATCAATATACTGCATTTATTCATTTTCTTTCTGGCATTTGCATATTTTTTAATTGAAACAAAAACTCAATTTATAATTGTTTATAATCAGATTTTATTAAATTGGATTACATTGTTTTCCTTTGTCTATGAGTTCATACCAGCAACCTGCCTTTTAAACGTCCGTGCATTCAGAAATGTATGAGCCGGAGTGCTTAGTAAATGAATAAACAAGCAATTGTTTTTCTCTTATTAAGTTGTTGTGTTTTCTTTGCTCAGTATAATAAAAAAATATCACAACCATACAGGTTGATAAAACTGGGTTTGGTTAAATAAAACTGGGTTAGGTTAACATAACCATTCTCGTGTAAACATTATGTTTTTATCGCCTTGTATGGGGTGTGATACATGTATTTATATATGTTTAAAAATAAACTTGCAATGTAACTTCAAGCATTATAATGTAATATAAGATAAACTTGAATTATATTTTCAAATAGTATAAAGTAATAAATAGAAAGATGCTCATATATAAATGGTAACATAAATTGTTAAATCTTCTGTTGCTTCTAGTAAGTTCTACTCACGTGTTTTCATAGTAGCAACACCATTTTTCCTTTTAAATAATGCAATATAAAAAATGCTTGTTGGAACCAAATATAATTACATTATTTTCAAGAAGTCAGCATTAAAAATAATAGCATTTTATCCCAGGCCATGTGTAAAGGCCAATAATAAAAATTTCAATATCACTTAACGATGTTTGACAGGAAGAAATTCGTTTGAGATTATCCCTGGTTTACTTCATGTCTGTTTCGGAAATGACACCTGTGGCAGTGAGTCATTTTCGAGACTCTAAATTCACAGTTTGACTGAAAATGTACAGACATTATTGTTTTCTTATTTGCTGATAAATTACCTTCAAATCAATACCAATATCACTTACCGTGGGCAATCCGTTATAGAAGCAAACGTGTTCTAATTTCTGATGACCGATCGCGCAGACAGGATTTTGCCGCCATTCGAAAATATGTCTGCGAGCGTTTCGACAATTCAGATTGTTTACATTTGTATATTTTGTATATTTCAATTTAAATAAATGTACTTTGTTTCGGAACTGGCGATTTGTCGGAACTGACGATCTGACTGTACCGTGAATTCGCGACTTTTACATTTAATTTCAATATTTAAATCGTAACATATAAATAACATCAATAACACACACTAACCTTTTTAAATAAATACATCCCTCGCTGATTTGTTCCAATATATATTCAACACTCTGTTTTTTAAAGTCTTAAATATAAACTTTGTTCACATCAGTGTAAAACGTCAGCCATTTTGTTTAGATACCATTGACTCGCAGGTATGACGCCATACAACAATTCCTGGAAAGGTAGAGAAATAAGGCCAAATTATCTTATCGTAAACAGTCAACGTTCGTTTCTGGTGGTTCTGTGAACTAAAAGAAAAGTCCAACAAGTTATAGCAATTAAATATTTACATATGTTCAATGTTAATTGCATTTATTATTATCATTTGTTATTCTTCAATTATGCAATGGGACAGGAGAATTTCTCCTGTCTCCTGACCAATCTAACAGAGATGCAGGTGGGAACTGCAGGGGCTTATCTAGGACGAAACTTTACGCACATGCATGAAACCTCCTTTTCACAGAGCACGTTACATACATAAATATATCCATACCGTATTAAGAGATTTATCATCAGAAATTTATCATTAAATGTTATCGCCTTCAAACTTTCGTTGCTTTCAACGTTTTGTTTTTAAGTAAGTAAGTAAATTTTTTATTATCGTGACACGTGCAATATAACAAATCATCATATTAATATATATACAAATATGTTTTGCACCCGACCCGATGTGCCAATAAGTCGCCAAAAACAGAATAGTAAGTAAGAATATTTCAAAATATGTACAATATCACTACATACACTGTGCATATGAATAATATATAACGAATATGAATATGATTTTATGTAATTGTAACTCGAGAACCTTCTGTGCACTACCCGTGTTTGGCAGGCGTGCATGAGCTGCTATTTACTTACTTATCATACAACAAAAGAACAATTTATGGATAAATAAACAATGCATTCGCGTGCGTTATCCACTTACTCGCTATGTCATTTAGATTTGGCTAAGGCGAGATGAAAACGTTAATTAATCACAGCGGTTCGGGAAATGAAAACTTTGAAAGGAATAATAAAACATTGATCTCGCACATAAAATAACGTCCAATAATAGAACGCAGTTTTGGATGTGGGATTTTGAAGTACAGCGTTTAATGTTTGATCGCACATAAATGTTTTCTAATTTTAATTTCGACAAATTTATAATCAAACATATTCATAGTTATTATGGCCAAATATATTGATGTTTCTGATGGTCAAAAAGTTGTGTGTTTGATTTCGAACATATGTCTGTGTCTTAAGGCCCGATCTTACATTATTGGCCTCACTTAACCCATTCATGCCTAGCGTCCTGAAAAAAGGACATTGCAAACAGCGTAGACCCAGATGAGACGCCGCATAATGCGGCGTCTCATCTGGGTCTGCGCTGTTTGCTTTAATGAATTTCTTTATGGAATATTCTAAATATAGAAATAAATATACTTGACACCCTTAATTTTGAAAATAAAGTGATCCAATTTAGAAGGATGGGAGAGTTTACTAGGCATGAATGGGTTAATAAGACCCTCTTCTTTAAGGTTTCAGCAGTAAACAAAGCTGCTGTTTAGGGTTTTCATCCAAACAAGTTGCTTGTACAATAAGTTGCTTGCACAGGCTAAGCACGGACGACACTTTTCGCCTAAACTGGATTTTTGCTTAGAAGATGCTTTCCTTAAACAGAAAGTTTCATAAACGAAGAAAGTGTCGCCTCTGATTAGCCTGTGCAGACTGCACAGGCTCATCTGGGACGACACTTTACGCACATGCATTAAACCCCTTTTCACAGAGCACGGCTCAAATATAATTAGGTGAAAACACCAAGTCTTCGCCCTACCAACCAACATAGTGGTCATATCACCTGAAGTACAACTTGCGAATGTTTTAAGCCCGGTTTGTGTCTTTTCCGTTTATGTCTTAAATACATACATGGCACACTCCAATAAATAAAATAATAATAATGGTGATAATAAAATTATAACAAAATAATAATACGGATAATGATAATTATTATGATGTTTGTTGATATTGTTGATGATGATGATAAAGAATAAAGGCCATGGTTATTTTTAATATTATGTCCTCTAACGTTGTTTTTCTGAATGGGGTTATAAGGACGATAAAACAGTTTACAATGTCACTTAAGACACATGAACTAGGACAAAAGGTACTGTATGCGAAAGTACTAACAGGAATAATTCATCAAAAATGCAGTGAGGTAACGCTTTATCGGAATCTTGTTGAGACAATCATTAACCCATTTATGCCCAGTGGACTCTCCCATCCTTTTAAATTGGATCAATTTATTTCCAAAATTAGGGATGTCAAGTATATTTATTTCTATATTTAGAATATTTTATAAAGAAATTCCTTTAAGCAAACAGCGCAGACCCAGATGAGACGCCGCATTATGCGACGTCTCATCTGGGTCTACGCTGTTTGCAATGTCCTTTTTTCAGGACGCTAGACATGAATGGGACAGACAGACAGACAGTTTATTCAGACTTATACATAAGTACATCGTCTTAATACACAAATATACACATTATTTTCTGTCACATGAATAGGTATAACAACATAACATTACATAACATAAATGGTCATTTAAGAATTCAAATATAAATAAACACAATCAAATTGCATGAATACGTAAATTCTATCAAAGCGGTAATGAAATTTATTAAACAGCATTATTAAGAATTGCATTTCTTATAGCAAAAGCTTCTTTTATATATTTACATACATTTGAAATGACTGGTTTGTCACATGAGGCTAATAACTTGTGGAATTTATATACAGATGGGTTAATATAAAATATACGACTAATTTATTTTTTCCTTAAATCAGTGTAACAGCGGCATATACATATAAAATGGTATTCGTCTTCTAAATCCAAGACATTACAACATAAACAATAACGTTCATTACGTGGTATGTTATTTCGGGCGTATCTGCCAGTTTGTATACTCAACGGATGTGCAGAGACTCTCAATCTTACAAAAAATAATCGAAGACTTCTAGGAAGTAAATCTAAATATGGTTCATATTCCAAACAGCTTTTAAAAGCTTTATACATATCTAATACAGTACTATTATTCATTTTACCGTACCACTCTTGTTTAAAATTGTCGACAAGTCTACATTTGAACTCGCTAATAAAACTATTAACATGTACAACGTTAGGATTTTCAAATACATAACCGAATCCAAAATTATTTAACATGTTCTTGACATTTGAGACCCAGTTTGTATAACCTTTATTACAATCGCTCAAGGCTTGTTTGTACACAGTTTGCATAATGATATTTTCATTGTTCATAACTTTAAACCAATATTTAATAATTTTAACAAACCTGTTTACATACAATGGATATCGACCTAAATCTCCATAAACAGCAACATTACATGTATTTATTTTCACCTGTAGCAATCGTTTGCAAAATTTTAAATGTATGCGTTCTATATCATCTGACTTGGTGAAACCCCACACTTCTGAAGCATAATTTAATATAGAACCCACAAAAGCGTCAAACAACTGGCAAAATATTTTCGGTTTTATGTCAAATTCATTGCATTTAAACAATAATGTATTCAATGCTTTAAGGGCTTTACCAGCCAAATGTTCTTGGTTTAATTTAAAACTTCCTGTATAATTCAACACCGTGCCTAAATAGTTAAAGTTATCAACAACTTCAATATCAATACCATTATATGACCATTTTTCATTTTCTTTTAATCGCCCTCTTTTCCGAAATACCATTATTTTAGTTTTTGCAGTGTTAACTTTTAGCCCCCAAGCATTGCAGTATACATATAATTTATCTAAATGTGATGGGACTTCAGCAGGTGACTTGCCTAAAATAGCCATGTCATCAGCAAACAATAATAAAATCAACACAATATCATCTATACTCAAACCAGAGTTAATGCTATCTTGTAAGTAAAGTTCAAAATCTTCAACAAATAAAGAAAACAAGATCGGCGACATTACCTCCCCTTGCCTCAGTCCAACCGCATAACTAAAATAATCTGAATAGGATGAACATGATTTAACACGTGACTTAACATTCGCATACATATCCTTCACTATTCTTAACAATTTACCTTGTATACCAGACTTAAACATTTTCAACCATAATGCATTGCGGTAAATACTGTCAAAACATTTAAACATATCGACGTATATAACATACAAACGTTTATTTTCATTCAAATAATTTTGAACAATTGACATCAGTATAAAAATAGCATCAACAGTTGAATAGCCTTTTCTAAATCCGAACTGCGCATCCGAAATAATAGTGTTTTCATTGCAAAAAGTTTCAATGCGTTTATTTAAAATCGTGGTAAATAATTTTGAAAATGGGTTAATTTAGCCTTGCTGAAGATGTACTTCGACCGTTTGCGCATGGAAGATATTAAATATTTATAAGGTTACTGATATTATTCGATAGAACTAGTGCCGAAGACATTGATTTATCGAACTGCATGTTAACAACATGATAACATAAACAGTAAAATTATAATAGAGGATTGGTGTTATTGTTGTAGCTAGTTGTTAGTTATTGCTGCTTCGTGAAAAAACGTGATATTATCACTTAATGCTTTGACAAGTGTTTACAACTATTAAAACCGTCAGGATTCTGCGATTTTTATGTCTTATATGTTAAACTGCATGTTTATACCTTAATAATGCTGCACTTCAGGAAAATGCGACAATCACACGGAATATATGCACCAAATCAGCCATAACATAATGCAAACCACACCTTAATACATCGGCAATTTAACCATACCGCATTGCAAATCACCACGGAATAATACGGTACATCAACCATACACACATGTCAAATCACTTCGAAATACATGCGGCAAATAAAAAACATTTCAAATCACACCGCTATAATACGACAGATCAACCATGACACAATTCAGATCACACAGCAATGCATGTCGCTTATCAACCTATTTATGCCTAGCGTCTAGAAAAAAGGCCTTGGCAAACAGCGTAAACCCAGATGAGACGCCGCATGATGCGGCGTCTCATCAGGGTCTGCGCTGTTTGTTTTAAGGAATTTCTGTAAGAAATATTCTAAATATAGAAATTAATATACTAGACATCCCTAATTTTTTAAATAAATTAATCCAATTTTGAAGGATGGGAGAGTCCAATAGGCTTAAATGGGTTTAATTCCAACCACGTTACTGTAGCACCTATCCCTCAATTATTTTATTTTATTTACTTATCTTCATTTTGAATCGCTTACATTAATTGCAGATCACCAAACAAAAAGCAACAACAGGTCCTCCATAAGATTCATATTAGCAAGGTTACATAACAATTAACCCATGATATGTCGAAACGCTCTATTATAAAGCACATCACAATACATTTCACATCGAAAGTGCAACATTTTAATTCCCCCCCCCCCCCCCTCGGTCACAAGCAACTACTTATAGAAAACAATCAAAACAAGAATGTATAGACTATTTTTACTAGACGTGTTGACCGCATTGTCGCATTTCAGATCACCAGGGTCTGACCAATAACTTGATGGAGCCCGGCTTGCATTACGAGGTGAACAGTTCGAGATAATTGAACCCTCTTCTGAAAGTTTGGGAGCCAGCATGTGACAACCTGCCATCGCTTCCGGCACGTCTGGATATAGACGGAAACGTTACTTCTCCTCCTATTGTAAATTAAACGCATATTTCCTTGATATAAACGCCAACGATATCCCTTTTGCAATGTTAAAGATCCGACGTGTATTCATTGTGACGTGTTCATTTACTGTGATTGGGGAACCGGAGTACCCAGCGGAAACAGTATTAGTTTTGCCAGTATGTCGACTTGGGAACGGATCCCGGTGAGCTAACGTGAGGCGCGTGATGATGGTCTGTGATCCGGGCATTTACTGCTGTTTTGATTTGAAGAGAATTCCAAATATTATTGTGATTATTGTTGCTATTAAATGCGCTATAATTGTCCACAACAAATCACACGGTGTCAATACCTTGTAATTATGTTTCAAAATCCAAATCGATAACTTTAGCAATAATGCAAAAATGTTAGGGTATTTATACTTTAGAACTTGTGAACAGAATATGTCAGTTTTTTAAGTGTTTTATTAAATGCCAAAATTTAATTGGAAACTCGAACTTGCGACTGTGAGATTAAATATCTGACGGTTCGGTAATCTTGACTTAAAGCAACCCACGAGATGTGGTACGATTAAACGAAAAACACACACTCCATAGTATCGAATCATTTCGCGTTTTAAACGCATAATAATTTTTTTCATTTTCAAGAGATGATTATTCATTAATTGTAACGTTTTGCCCATATGTGTGAACGTCAATATTGATATTTCGTTCACCGTTGCACAGTCTTCTTACAGATTTTTAATCTGTGACGAAATGTTAACAAGTCCGCTGAAGATGCATTTGTGTACGCCTTATACTGTATCATAAAATACTAGTCTATTTATTTAAGACCATCAATATATTCACTTTTTCAATGTGCCCCGGGGACACATTCCGCGGGCGCTTGAAAATATATAACAGTTATGAAATCGTTATGTTCGAAATGGGCCTTGCTATGTATAAAGGGGGCTTGACGCATGCGCGTAAAGTGTCGTCCCAGATAAGCCTGGGCGAATTGCACATGGTTATTAGGAACGACACTTTCCGATGGACAGGTATGATATTTTTCTTTTACAGAAAGTCCGTTTTTAGCAAAAGATCCAGTTTAAGCGGAAAGTTCGTCCATTATTAGCCTGTGCGAACTAATCTGGGACGTCACTTTACGAACATGCATTAAACCTCTTTTTCACAAAGCACGGCCCAAATGTAAGTGAAGTTCACCTTAAAGGGGCCTTTACACAGATTTTGGCATTTTTTAACTTATTCATTAAATGCTTTATATCGATAAATGTAAACATTGGATCGTAAAAGCTCCAGTAAAAAATCAAGAATAAAATTAAAAAAAGGAAAAGAACATTGCCCGGACCAGGTCTCGAACCAGTGACCCCTGGAGTCCTGCCAGAGTCCTGAAGTAAAAACGCTTTAGCCTACTGAGCTATTCCGCCGAGTACACATACTTAATGTATTTTATACCTTATATAAGCAATCTTCGTAGTTTCACAAAATTTAACGACAAAAACAGAACTCCCCAAATTATTCAATCGTTTCGCGTTGCAACGCTTTATAATTTTTAGGTTTTAAAATCGTCAAAAGATGCATATAATGGCTATATTAGACCATGGTGAATGTTCAGTATTACTGTTTCCTCACAAATATCATAACTAAAACGAAAATTTGCGAATCTGAAACAACTTTTTTTCAATTTTGTCAATTTACCAAAGCGTGAAAAGATCCCTTTAACTCAACAGCACTATTGATAAGTGTACTTTTTGTTGTAAAAGTTGTGTAAGCGTGTGGTCGAGTCCCAAGGGAAGTATCGACGTAAAACATGGAAATATTAATTGTTAAAGCATGCATGTATCTCGGGGAATTATCGTCTATGTATCTCGGAGAATTATCGTCCGTATCCCCCTTTAACCACACATATATATCGGAAATATAGGCTAGTCTCCATATCGTTCTTTGTCATCGAGTCATGTGACTGTCACCATTTTCACCCCGTCGAGACATCATCTAATGTATAATTTTCAAACTAACAGAACCCCCATCGTGCATGTGTCATATAAATCGAGTTTAACGGTGCTGTCGGAAGACGAAGTGGTTTTCAAACTGCGTTTCCAGGGTGCAGCACACGTAAACCTGAAATATTTTGAACAATTGTCAACGAACTTAGTCTTGAGTGATACGATGTCAATGTTTATTTAATTTTAATCGTAAAACCATGCACCGCTTAATCGCGTGCATGATCAATGTGTTGATAAATACATAAATTTCGATGCATTGCTAATTGGTGTGTGGAGCTTTTCTGAGTTCGACTTCCTGCATTCGGCTGCCATAAAAAGTTGATGTCTGTCCGCTGTATAAATTATGATCTCGTTATTGAAAAGTTGGATGTAACCTAGGCCAAACCAATTGATTTCGTGTGTTTAGGTAACGGTTAGGTAGGGTCGAGGTTTATTCTAGATTTCAAGCACATTTAAAAAAAATGCATTGATAACAAATATACTGAGGCCAAAGTGCGTTCTTTGTTTTCACTAAGATAACCAAAAAGTTAAGTACCTCGACCTTTTTTCTTTAAATGTGTTCACTATACTACTGTTATAGTCATTTCCAACTTGAACAAAATTAATGTTGATTGATAGAAATCGTCACAATCTTATTGCTACATATCTTTCTTGATATGTTGAAGTTAACCCTTTGCATGCTGGGAAATGTGTCGTCTGCTAAAATGTCGTCTGCTCAATTTCTAAAATTAGCATTTTCTTCGATTTTTTTCAAAGAATATGATCAGAATAGCAAACTGTTTGGATCCTGATGAGACGCCACGTTCTGTGGCGTCTCATCTGGATCCAAACTGTTTGCAAAGGCCTTCAAAATTCGGTTCCCGCACTGAAAGGGTTAAAGTTTCGATAAGAATACATTATCATCGAATGAAGCGCAAATGAACGAACAATCAACTCGGAATACCGACTGAAATTAAGGGCCAATATAAAATAATTATTATCTTTCGGTTCTGTAGAAACAAATCTTTTAATTGTACGCTTTATACCAGGAATCTCAACAAGCATGGGTCACTGCTGAGAATAATTTTAGTGAACAAGATCCGTTACTTTGAAAGTTAGGGTCTTGAAACATTCGATTGGCAGAGAACAGTTGTCCAGAACACACACACATAATACTATAGTGATAATGTGTTTTAAACACTTACCTTTTTCAGAACAAAATCAGTTGATAGAATGAGATTGAAGTACAGAGAGCTTGATTAAAATAGCCGTTATAAGTAGGGTTGGCAACGAATTTTGGTATTCGAATATTCGTCATCCTTCCGAACGAATATTCCGCTTACATCTGTTGGAAAAAAATTTCAACAAAATCAACAATGTTTACCGTACCATTACTCCATGAATTCTACTTTCGTGTTTACCGCAAGTTCACTGGAATTGACTAAATATTGACACAGCATTGCCGTCGCTAATTCGAAGTTTATTTTGTTGATTATTTTTTATTGTTAAAATTGAATGACAAAAGCTGTTTTTAAACTTTTAATATTGTAAATCAACAATAGAACGAGAAACATAACATTTACTTGACGACAAAACAATTACATGACAAACAGATCTAGAAATAATTTAAGCTGAACTTTAACGTATTATTTACATAGCGACCACATTCAAACAAACACAAATTAATTATATACGGACAAAACACCAACGATAGATACTGAAACTATATGCCATTACACACTTTGAACCTTTTTATCAGTCAGTCTTTTACCGTTGCACATGTAATCCGTTCACTTTCGGAAGCTGACACTTTCTTAGGCGTACTCACAAATGATGACATTGATGACTGTTTCTTGAGTCCCCAGCATCATTCGAAGATGCAGAAGATGGATGTTTGTTATTCACATGATTGAGAAGATTGGACTTACATGTATTACAATTATTCACGTTGCGTTATTTAAGTTAAGTTATCAACGTTCAAGTCGTTTGAGACAGTTTCTACAAACGATATTTCAAATTTACCCTGTCGGCATCACAGGTAAAAAGAAAAACGAAAAATGTTCAAACTTGTGAAAACTGCCAGACCTACCGTGTTTTCGATCACCTGACAGTTTTACAGAACATAACATTTTACAACAGCATGACACACTTTCCACCGACATGTGACGTCCCATGGCGAATCGCACATGACTCCTTGACTATGTAATGTTGTTTTGTAAGATATTTGTAAATCTAGCTCAGACGTGTGTTGCCGGCCTCGCCAGCCGTAGTGGGTGGAGAATAATACCAACAACGGTTGATGTTTCTATATGTAATTCCCCGTGCAGACAATACATATGCATTAATCTGCAACAATAGCATTAAATTATAATATGAAGATTAATGGATTAATGTTAAGAATTAGATGATAAATCACTTCAATATAGCAAACATATAACAATGCAACCGCATCGACATGTTTAACAACACAATATTATTTCAATATATTAATACTAATAATAATAACAATAATAATAATAATAGTAATAATAATAATAATAATAATAATAATAATAATAATAATAATAATAATAATATGAAATACCTGCAGATATATGTAAATATAACTGCTAAATGCTGAGCACATAGAAATGGCGTCTATCTATCTGCGTGCCGCTGTCTTGTTTGAAAAGAGGCGCAATGGATTAAAAATCCCGTGCTCGTGCGCATAAACGTCATATGCGCCAATTGTCATATGGTGATTATATTGTCATTGGGTGATTACATCGATTTTATATTTTAAAAGTTCTCTCTTAGAAATCTTCTAAGTTCCAAGCCACTATCTTTAAGTCGGCATTGTCAATTGGTTTTAGTATTGTAGTTGTAGTATTGGTAGTGTTTAACCACTTTTGTTATAGTTCATGCTAACACCGTTTATGCGCACGAGGACGTGATTTTTAATTCGATGCGCCACTTTTCAAACAAGACCGCGGCACCAGAGACGTAGATATATCTGCAGGTATTTCATATTATTATTATTATTATTATTAGATCTATTATTATTATTATTATCGTTATCAAAATTATTATTATTAGTAGTAGTATTATTAGTATTAGTATTAATATATTGAAATAATATTGTGTTGTTAAACATGTCGATGCGGTTGCATTGTTTGCATTGACATTGTTATATGTTTGCTATATTGAAGTGATTTATCATCGTATTCTTAACATTAATCCATTTATCTTTATATTATAATTTAATGCTATTGTTGCAGATTAATGTATATGTTTTGTCTACACTTTCTTGTATACCACACATAGCATTTAAAAAATTTGTCCCACACATAGCATCATTACATTTTCATACACACACTCCGAATCAGATGTATTTGCGCAAACATACAATGTATATAGCTTCTCTATGAAGAATTACAATGTCCGCCCTATTTTTTAAACCCACAACAACATTGTAATCAACGTTTTTGTTGATCGAATAAAAAATATACCACACATAGCATTTCACTTCGTGTGTTTTCAAGCACGCGGTTGCACTTTCTGGAAAAATTACTTAATTAATTTAGCGCAAACTTACCAAAGTTGTGTCTTTTGACAATGACCGGGCCCTTGTTTTTTTTTAAAAATGGTTTTGATATAATGAAGAAATTATCAAAAACGTTACCTGAAGCGACGTTCTATTTACATCCGATTGTCCCACACATAGCCAAAAAAGTCACGTGGTTCAGGCACCTTGGATATGCACATTTGATTTCATGTGCAAAACACTTAAATATTCTCGGACTGTTATTTTCGGATACAGTTTTGTTATCGTCGATTTAAATTTATTTTCGACATTCTTTATGAAAATGTCTATAGAATTATTAATACACATGGGGTGATACGGATGGTATGATTTATAATATTTCGCATTGTTTTCACCAGAAATTGCAACTAGTAAGACTAAAAAAGTACAATAGGTTAGGGCTCAGGTCGCTAACAAAACTGTATGAAAATTGTTTCATGACTTAGGACAAATGTCCTGAAAAAAATTGACCATTTAGCCATTTGAGGAAACCTGTCCTGAGGAAATTGGGGCCAATCTGAAACACTGATATATGGAGATGTCCGGAGAGCATGCCTTTGCTGTTGTTATAAAAAAAAAAACAAAAACAGTCTGTTGAAAATGGGACAGGCAAATGTTTTTACTCATTAGAAGTTATTTCTGATTGGAATGAATATTTGTGTTGCTCCGAGCCAAAAAAAGTCATAAAATGTATGTTAACCTTTTCAGGCTATTGAACTGTCTTCAGGCTATTAAAAATTCTAAATAAGCCGGAAGAGCTATTGGTCTAAGATATTTAGCGTGAAGACTGCCAGTCTTCGGCCATTGTGTACACACCGGTCTTACTGACCTGTGTACTATCGCGAAAGGAATTGTGGGTAGCACTACTTTTTCAACATGGCTGCCGATTGACATCATCTCAGTTTGTCAACGTTCAAGGTAACAATATATGAGTATACTGATTGTCAGTTACAATCATGTAAGTTGTAGTTATTATTTATTGTTGCATACATTGTTTGGCTGTAAGTTTAATTAGATGAAATACGATAAATCACCAATAAAAAGCTATTTGATATATTACATTAACTGTCGGTGTCAATGTCATAGTAATGTTATATAGTATTTTACAACAATGAACCACACACATTAAAGCTGTAGTGAAATAAGGTCACTTCCAACAGCCTTGCTGTTGGGCTAGCTCTTGAGTGTCTGACTACCACTCTGGAGGTCGTGGGTTCAATCCCCGGCCTGAGCCCAGTATTTTCACATTAATGGCGACGAGGCAAAAAAGAACTGTGAATGCGGGAATGGGTCTGAGCTGTTCAATGGTGTCTGGGAGGGCCATGCGGATGCAAGACATGCTGTAGCGGGCGAATCTGGGCCTTGAAACATTAAAAAGGGGGAGGAGTGTAGTGAAATAAGGTCACTTCCAACAGCCTTGTTGTTGGGATAGATCTTTAGCGCCGTGGTTAAAGTGTCTGACTACCACTCTGGAGGTCCTGGGTTCAATCCCAGGCCTTTGCTCAGTATTTTCACATTAATGCTAATTGAAGATGTTTTCCCATGTACTAGTAATTATTTTCTCAGATTGTAAAATAATTTATTACAGCAAAATGAGTTGCTATATTGCTCAACATGTATATCACACCTTTATTCTAAACTAAAGCATTTACACATTTTCATAGGTTTGAACACATATTCTTATGTGGTACTACATGTAAGTCTCCGAAAGTGGTATGATATTGTACAGTCAGTCCACCAGGTTAGAATAACCCGGCAAAAAACTTTGAATTTTTTTACCACGATAATTCTTTCGGGATTTAGTGTTAATGTGAGAAGATGTAAAAATAAAGGGTAAAATTTATTTGTATGATAACAGATTAGGCAAGACAGCATATGCAGTTATTTGTCAAAAATAGCCAATTAAAGTTCACCCTTTAGAGAATTATTAAAAATCATTTACATAATAAAAATATAATTAGTATTTCAAAACATTGTCATGGCATTTGTTATCAATCAGCAAAAAGTTTATTTGAAAATTATAAAGCCTCCTATATCCATATTCACATTTCAAAACATAACTAATTCAATCAGTTCCAGTTAACTTTTTGCTGCATTTATCCCCCTGTAAGCATAATACAAAAGCTTTCTTGCTTAAACTTTGTTGATTTATTCCTTTACCTTAGGTATACCCTACTTTGGGAACATGACCCATACCCTTGAAATTGGGAATTGAAGTGTCAATTCACCCTAAATTGGGTAAATATTATTAGTAAAATTTCTAAGTTAATTGTTATAAAATAGAAACTGAAAACCTATCAGAAAAATGGTTATTTCAACCTACCAGTCCTTTTTCTACACTGAAAATCTTTTTATTTCTATACTTTGAAAACTGAAACTATCCATTCACCATTGGGAATGTTTTTAGTGGATTTTGGAAAAAAGGTATGTTTTGCCATTGGGAATATGACTGAATAACGGCTATAAAATCAGCATGAAAAAGCCCTGCTTTAACTATGCTGTATTAAGTGTATGCTTAAACATCATTTGTATATAGTTTATCTAACAAACTTGATTTGGCATGCGGTGGTTAATATCCAGTTTGAAGACCACAAGCCTGTGAAAAGGTCATGCTCAGATTTTGTTAATACTATGTTATTGTCTTTTGTAGCCATGGAAACAGCAACTCCAGTAAAGTCAGTGAGGGCCTGTCTAACCTGTAATCGTTCATCTCAAGGACATTTAAAAAACTTAAGAAATGTAGCTATGCGATCCATACTACTGAAAAAACAGTTTGAATGTCTGGGCTGCAATATTGAAGACCTTGTGAAAGTAGGACATGAGAATCTGTTGGTTTGTGACACATGTTTGAAAATATTGGACAAACTATCAGAAATGAAGTTGAATTTACAAATGAACATGAAAGAACTAAAGAAGAGTGAGGATAGAACAAAGAGATTAATTATGCATTCTGTTTCTCCAGTAGTTAAGAAGTTCAAGGACACAACTGTACCAGTAAAATCTAGAAAAAGTTCAAGGGCACTTTTTAAGATGCCATCTCCATCTCCATCAAGATGTATTGATTCAGTTATTAGTCCAAAATCAGGCAGCATTGATCATTCATACTCTGGTATACCAAGCAAAACAAAAACACAAAGCCTTGACCATTTGTATTCAACAACCGTAAATCAAAATGTAGATCTTAATAATCCATACAGTTTTCATAAGAAGAAAATACTGATGCCTCCTGAAATTACTGTTAACGAAAAGAAAAGTGTCATAACAATATTTGAACAATCATCAAAAGACACTGTAAGTGTTAATACTGTTTTGGAAAAACTTCTTGATCTCCCTTCTGTAAATGAAAGACTATATCTATGTTTATTGCAACGACTATCTGGAGAACTAAACAGGATCTGTGGAACAAAAGACAAAAGTGTTTTAAGGACAAAGGTGTCAGAACTAGAACCTGAAACCTTTTTCAGTGACATTGTAAAAGAAATGCACTTGAAATGTCCGAAGGTGTTGCAGTTTCTGATAACCCTGTCTTGCCCAATGGATCTTGCAGTTCCAGAGAAAAAACATGGTATAGCAGCTATGTATGCACTTGGCATGTACTTACGGAACAACCACATGATTGCCTTTCAAAAAGCTGTTGCTGCATCATGTATAAGATATAATGCAGGGAATGGAGTAAGTATGTTTATTCTGGCCTTAAAACATTAACTGTAACAGGGATATAAATTAGCTTTAGCCCAAATTAGCCATGGCCCCTAAAATGTGTGATGGGCTAGTAAAATTTCAGAGATAACTCCTATATCCACTACACAAACAGATTAAAAGAAAAATGTTGGGCTAATGGATTCAAAATGTTAGTTTATAAGCCTGTGGAATGGTTGGCATTTACATTCTGGATTATGTATGTGTACTTTATTATAAATTTATATCATATTTAACAATGTATTATATGTGCAGTCATGTTCTTTCCATTTTGCTGTAACAGCTCACACTATTGTGTGAACTTTTTTTAAATGTCTGTTATAATTTCATACAAAAATGTGCACATAATGACGGTATTAAAACATAATTGTAATGTGCATGAAGATTCAATCAATGGTTATCATGAATGCCTGTGATGTATCTGTAGTTTAAAGTCACGCTCCATAGATGGCCTTTTTATATAAATATATATATATTAAACTACTAGTCTACATTGTAGATAAGGTTTCTATTTCTTCTCTTACCAATTTAAAACGGACATATATGTACAATTAGTCATACATGTACCCTAGAACTTTCAAACATACATTTTTTGGTTAATACAAATTAGTTTTAGTTTGAATAAAAATCATTTATGTTCAAAGCAACCTATGCCAATGTCAAACATATTGATTTAGAGTTTATGGAGTGCAGCTTTAAGTGTTGTTAAATATCAAACAATGCTTGAGATTTCAAATTTCATTTCCAGCTCATGGAGTTTTTACACAACCTGGGAATGTCAATACCTACAAAAAGCAAGCTGCCAATGTTGGATGACCTTGGACAAATAAATGGTCGGGATGTAGTTTCTGCTTTGGCTATTGGGAAAACCATCAAAATCACAGTTGATAACATTGACGGGCACATAAAAGCTTATCAGGTTAGGAAGTTAATATGTTTGTAACTTTAATTAAGCTGTATAATTTTATCAATGTTTTACTATTTGTTGCACTTTAACAATATTTAATATATAAATATATATTTAATATATAAGAATACTTTTGATAAAAAAATGAGAAAACAACAATTAAAACAGATAGAGTCTGTACATTCAACAGGAGCAATATGAATTTATTTTCCACAGGTCAGGCTTGGTAGTGGAAACAGAGATTTTCACTACACTCATTGGTCGATCCTTATCGACAGATTTGACCCAAGAGATCTTCAAGGACTGAGCACACAACCGAAACAGATAACTGCCGAAGGACCTGACCCTACCATCTTCTTTTTGTCTTCAAACGAACATGAAGCATTAAGGTATTCATTTATTCTCTCAACTTGATTGAAAGTAGCGCAAATACAACATGTGAGTGAAGAAAAGAACAATAAGAAACAGTTAACCATGTTAATTGAATTGCAACCTTTCTGTTTGTAATCCAGCAATACATTTTCAATTCAGATAATTACATAAGGTAATGTTCATTTTTTATATGTGAGTGTTAGCTCACAAATAATGTAGAGACAATTTTTCAAGTCAGTCTGCATTAAGTACGCTAGGAACCGTTACCACTACCTGTATGGATAACTGCAGTAAAATTAAGCTGACGATCCTAGCCTATCCACCGCATCTGCCTGTTTATAGTCTCCACTGGTACACTACAAAGTGTGTATGTATTCAAAAGTATTTAACAGCTTGTAAGACAACATTGGCCAGTCTAGTGTTTGTCATTGAAATCTGTACATATTGGCTGCTTTCAAGGAAAACGGGGCTTAATGCATGTCATAAAAGATTAGCCTGTGCACACAGATTAGCCTGTGCAATGTACACAGGCTAATCGAGGACGACACTTTCTGATATTGTGGTGTTTTTTGTTTAAAGAGAGTTTCTGGTACTGGGATGACAATTAATGCATATGCATTAAGCCCTGTTTTCCTAAAATGAAGCTTAAAGCTTTTTATTAATGATTTGAAAAAAACCCACATCTTGACCAGTGCTTTAAGACAAGCTCTTTATAAATTTGAATGGGTTGTGGTCATTTCAAACTTGCGATATAAAAAGCTATAACATAATTTTGAAAACTGAGTTGCGTCTAAGATTATACAACAGCAATGCCGAACAAATTCAGTGCCTTCAGCGCTTTGATTTTCTTTATTTGTAGGAAAAGATGTACTCAGCTTGTCATGCGGATACTGGTAGAAGAAATACAGCCATTGTCCATGTTTTCTACGGCAACACCTCGTCTTGTGGACCATAAATACAGACAAGTGGTTGATAGACCATCACAAGTTCATCCAATGTTTGTAAGTAGGACAAATAAATATGATTTAATGAATAATGGAATTGGCTAAATGAAAATTTTGTACATTTTGACAATTAACTTCATTATATGTGACCGCAGCTGGGAAAATCAGTCTTGTGGTCAAAAATCACATTTTGACTTTTTGGTTAATTGAGATTCTGTAAACATTGTAGTTTGCAAAAATGACCAACCCTACAGCTTTTTGGTAGGAAAAATGGTCACTTTCTAGAATAAAACACACTTAAAACATTATTCAAACAACAAGCAAAATTGTTTTAAAATAGGAATATTCTTTTAATCAAATACCTGTTAACAATATAATCAAGTAGCAACAGAATAATGGACATGTTAAAAATACACCAATTATGTTGCCATGTTAACTAATCACCAAAATACACAGTCTTGTCTTTTAATGCAAATGAATTTACTAATAATAAGTGTTTACTAAAAGGTTAACACTTAAGCAGCACCCTGTATAACTTAAGTGGTCCTAGATATTTTCCTAAAGAATATATATATATATATATATATATATATATATATACTAGTAAATAGTTAAGAACTAAGCTACATGGATTTTTTTTAATTAGGTGATCATGAAAGACCCAAAGTCATTACCTAATTGTGTTCAGATAATGGACACTATATTAGGAACCATAGAGTCATTATATACATCTGCTGGGAGAGGTATTTAGTTTGAGTTTGACCACAGTTTCCAAGTTCATGTTATTGTTGTTTTTCCATATTCTTTACAGGGCATATTTTTGAGGCCGAAAATTTGACCCCAAAGGTTTATTTTTTCCCTAATTTGAAAACAAATTCCCCCAGAAAGAAGGAAAATGTGCACAACGTGTCATGCTTTTGTTGAAATATTTACATAGTCCGTTTTTATCAATTTCAGTTTGTGTTTTTATGGTTTTTTTGTGTCGGCTCAAAAGTCTCGTCTTTATTTCATTAAAGTCAATTGAAAAATAAGATACTTTACATGGATTTTTAAAATTTTCAACGATGTTTACACTTTCCTGCTTCGCGTACTAGTAAAATATGACGTAATAAGCATGTGTTACGGCCACACTTTTGCTTTGCTTTAGTTATATACAATGTATGTCTAGGGAAAGATCTAAAGTAAAACAGGAGGGTGCTGCAACCTGCTCCTTTTTTGTTCTTCCCTCCTGCCCCTCTGTTCTGGCCAACAAAAAATTATGAAAATATTTAATTTTCCCAAATATTTAATGAAAAATGCAGCAGATGTGCTTTAAACCCTTGATCACATGCATTTGACTAATGAGTACCCTGGATATAGCAAACTAAAAGAAAATTTTTGGTCCAAATTTCCACCCTGCTCCTTTTATGCAGCACCCTGTACCATATCGGATCCTAGATCTTTCCCTAATATGTTGCAACATATTACAGTTTAGTTGCTTGATAAACTGTTTGAAACTCTTTTCAGTTACAATATACATCATTATGTTATACACTATTCCCATTCTACAAAAATATTGGTGTCAGAAATGGTATTTATTATTGCTAATACTAATGAAAATGTTTTACTGGCTTTCTGTTTCACAAACACCATATTAAGCATTTTTGTTTTATATACATAAAGCTCAAAGTTTTCATTTATGAATACAATAACAGAGCGAAAACAAGGAAAAAAGTTAATTGTCTTCTCCATTTATAAGTGTCTCTATTATTCGGAAAAATACGCACATAACACTTAAATTCTTTAATCACAGTGTCCTAAACATCAGGCATACCAAATATATTGTATATCGGTAAAGAAAACATAAACAACTAAAAATACTACAAGAATGTGCATTGAAACAAATTAGTATTTTTATGAAACAAATAAAATGCAACAATTAATTATTTGTTTTGGTTATTTTCAGGTGATGAGTTTAACAACATGGCCAGTATTCCCCTGGGTGGTGATCAGCTGACACGGGTAACATTTGATTCGGCACGCGTTCTGAGATCTGGTACTCACAGTCGAACAGAGAGGTTTGACCAGTTGTCTCCAGTCATCGAAGAACTATTTCATGTTCAAGACTTGTTAGAGGTATGTGAATGGTATCTCTATAGTGACAGTTTTCATATAGGCTAATTCTTGTTTTGTATTAGTCAACTGTTGTTTGAAGATTCTTATCACAAATGCTACAACACAAGTTGTTATCAATATTTTCACTTTTTGAATATCCAAAACATTCCAGCATTAATAGTCTCATGCATTTTGAACTGTTCTTGCAATATTGTATCATTTGCCGCTCTATTCCTGGTCGATTTCTTCGTATGTCAGTATTGTTATAATACATAACTGCCGTACTTGGTAATCCATCCCTTCCGGCCCGGCCAGTTTCCTGGAAGTACTTTTCGATGGAAGTTGGTGGCTTGTAATGAATAACAGTTCTGATATTTGGTGCATTTAGTCCCATTCCAAGGGCTACAGTTGCAAATATGAGTCTGATCTTCGAATTTTCTTTGCATAGCTCTTTGACTATGTGTCGTTTCATTTTTTCTGTATATGTTTGGTGGTACTGAGCAAAAAGTCTGTTCTCCGGCACGGCATCTCCCACATACTGAAGGTCACCCATTTTTTTCTCAAAGAAAGCACAGACATAGCTTATTACATATGTGTCCGTGTACATGATAGTAAGTTGATATTGATGTTTTTCTTTGATAAGCTGTTCAGCCATAGGAGTAAGGATCTCATCCAGATGGTCTTGTGTGTTTGAAGAAGACGGTCGTTCAGTTTTAATATATTTAATGTTTGGTCTATCAGGATTCATTGCTATTATCTTTGGAGTTTTAAGTTGAAGACTTGCGCATATCTTCTTTTGAGCATCTGGTGAAGCTGTAGCAGTGAACACGAGAACAGGAATGTTAGTAAACCTTGCCAAGAGATCAGAACCTATTCTGCTGAAGTCTTGTCGAAACTGCTGTCCCCTGATATGAAACAAAATGTGTGTTATGTATTTTCAGAAAATCATCAAAACCTTCTACATACCAGAAACAGCTCGTGAAGAGGGATCACTTGCCCAGTACAGAGCAATTCTTCATAGAACAAACGTTAATGGTCAAGTTAAGGCTAATGGATATGAATCACACAAAGACTTCCTCATTACTGTCACTAGGTTTGTACACTTATATGCTGTCATTATAAATTAACATTATCATCATAAAATCCGTTAACTGTGTTGGTTCTTGCTTGAGCAAAATTATAGAAATATATTTTGAATGCCTATTAAGAGATTTACATAGAAAATTGGCACTTCAGTGTTATGCATGACTGTAGTTGTTTGCCATTTGCTATTACCAGCGATTCAACATAATAAATGTTGACACAGTGGTTTCATCATTTAGTATAAGGGCTAACACAGGGTTGTTAGAGTTGGTGATGGCTCAGAGTAATACAATTAACAGTAATGTCTTAGGCCCTGTCATTGTAGCTTTTATTTTATTGTTTGTTAATTATGTTACATCTTTTCAGAGCTCTTGTGATAGAGTTAGCTTGTGAAAGATGGGGGGCTGATTGCAAGACAGACTTGGGGTCTCTGGTTCCGGAAGAAGTGAAGACTTCTAATACCAAAGGGAAGAAGCAGTGGTTACAGGAGCAAGTGACCAAAGTGGTGGATACACTGTTCTGCCCATACTCTGCTCCAAAAGATGCTAAAATATACCTTCGGCGCAGTGGCCATTTGTACTGTGTTACGGTGCCTTCAAAAGATGTCGGGAAAACCATTGATCTTATAATAAATGGTAATTAAATATAAATTCTTAATTCAAACCCATATTTGACCTTGACCTAATTTGGGCTTTGTTTCACAAAACTCACTAATAAACATCCAATCCAGATCATGTGCATTTACTGAATGCCTCGTCTTGATTTTTCTTTGTTTTTTTTATCAAAAATATTATATTATTTCCTGGTATGTGTAACCTTTAATTGGAAACTCGCTTTTTTAACATATATCAGTCTAATCAGTCAGAGGTAAATTACAACTAATTGTATCTTTAAGTTATTTGTTTATGATGACAGCTTTTCTATTGTAAAAATAATTTTGTTTGGCTTTCAGGTGAAGCTGTCCGCATAAGAGTGCCTGAAGATTGTAAAACTGACGAAGCAGAAGATGGTGTGTTTTCATACAGCCTTGGGATTGTCAGAGTTGCAATGGATTTTATCATGTTCAATGATGCAATAAAATCAGGTGATATAGACATGATTACAATTCTTATGAAACGATTCATTCCACTGTTTGTAGGATTGTCATCCTACAAATCAAAGTATGCTATTGAGTGTGTCAACTTCCTTACTAAAACTGAATGCCTGTTGTCAGACTTTGAAAGTGCTAGAGTGAAACTGGGATTGTTGGTCAACAGAAAAGGCCGACCAGGAAAAAACAAACCAGCAGACATGGAACAGGAGAATAATATTCGTCTTGTCAAACACGTAATTAGAGGACTTGGAGCCGGAAAAAGTGATAAAGCTATGCTAAGAATATCGAAGGCAGCACCTGTAATCAGTGCAATGGTAAATGGACTAGAAGGAAGCAAGACACATAAAGATAGACACTCCAGAAAGTCAATATCAGAAGATATTTCAAGATTAGGGGATGCAATTCGAAAAATAAGGCCTTTCAACTATCAGAAGGGTAGACAAATGAATCCTTTCAAGAAAATTTCATCAAATGTGATTGGTGCTGTGAACAAAGACAAATTAAAGGACTTTATAATCAGGCACAGCTCCAGAGCAGTTAATAAGCTTGCTTTTGATGACAATGAAGACTAATAAGGGATGCTGTTAATGCCAATAAGGACTCGTTAAATTGATTTTTGTAGTCAGATCTTCAACACTTATTTTTGCAAAATTGAAAAAAATGTGGGTTTTTTTGCTTTTTGCTATTTGCACTAAAGTTTTGTATCCTTCTTTAACTTAAGTGCACATGAAAATTAAATTGTGTAAAAAACAACATAAAAAACACACCTGAAGTCTGAGAAATGGTTTATGGCGCTTAATATTAATGGAACATTAATATTGTTTTGTAACCTGTAAAATAAATCATGTGTAAATATTGAGCACAGACCATCAAAAGTTTGATTTTAGCAACCAGCAATTCCTTCTACCAGATGCACAATATTTTGATATTAATTATTGAAGAAATATGTATCAATTGTCATACCATTTACAATTTTTACAGTCTGATTGCTAAAATATGTCAGAAAAAAAGTTTTATTGCATTTACTGGACCTATAACCATGGCATCACATAAGAATGCATGTTATTACATTTATGTAAAAAGACAAGAATTCTACTTTTCATCTAACTATATAACATCCATTTTTTCTCTACCCAAATATCAGAAGCAAAAACAGTGAGAACTTTCTATGAATAGTTGTCACCATATGAACTTACTCCACTGGATATTTTTACCCAAAATTGTTGGAAAACATTAGTTACTAGTATGGCATTTGTATTATCAGGTTAAGTATTTTAAAAGGAGAAATCTTTTTGTGAGGGCACATATGTGCAATGGAGAGTGGTCTACTTCACTCATAGTAATATGTGATTGATGAAGCATATGTCAGTCTTGTTCATGCAATCATTTTTATGTCCCCGGATCGAATGATCGGGGGTATATTGTTTTTAACCTGTCTGTCTGTCTGTCATTCTGTCCCAAAACTTTAACCTAAAACTTTAACGTAGGTTAAAGTTTTGCAATAACTTTTGCAATATTGAAGATACATGTAGCAACTTGATATTTGGCATGCATGTGTACATTTTGTATCTCATGGAGCTGCACATTTTGAGTGGTGAAAGGTCAAGGTCATCCTTCAAGGTCAAAGATATGGATTCAAAGCGGCGCAATCGGGGGCATTGTGTTTCTGACAAACACATCTCTTGTTTAGATATGAGAAATATGCAAACACTTCCTTATTTATTTTCAATTTGTGTTAACTATTAAAAATTGTGTAGCTTTTAACTTGTTTTGCATGATTTATTCATTATAATGTTTTAAAATAGCCACTAGTGACAAAAGTTGTGTGAGTCTTGGTTGTTCTGGTCATGAGTGACACGTTTATTTTCTTAGCCTAACTGTGAATAATATTTTAACGTAATATTATAAATAAATTTGTGTTGTACTTTTCCGTGTTTATAAATATAAGTACATGTATATGATAAAACTGTTTTGATATTGATGAAATTGAGGTACAAATAGTGTTATTAGTAAAATTTCATGTCTTATTTGAATTATTTAAGTGAAATTCAATATGTGTTACTTAGACTTTTGTCATTCAATCTTACAATTGTTGCTACCTCACCTCATGTCAACTTGTATTATTGAATGTTTTTTATTTGTGAAAGAAAAACATGACATAAAATGCACAGGATTGGAAATCAATTATCTGTCAGGTTAAATGAGCCAGAGACATAGGTCCATAATACTATCCCATGGTTTTGCTCTTTTCAGTATGAAAGATTTTCAGTGAAAAAAATATGGATAATGACCCTGTTTTAACTTATTTTAAAAACTGTGTAGTTCTTACAAGTGTCAATTCAGAGTTGTTGAGCAGAAAACTGTATGCAGTGTCTCAAATGATTGTCAGCTGACCATCATTGTCATAATCATAAACCATTATAAAAAAGTACAGCATTATTGATGTCATTATTGTGTTTATCATTATACCTCTTTTGGACTTATATATGTATTTTATGTATTAATAAACACATATTATTCAGTTGTGTGTGTTGTTTAAAAAAAAATGCATCCTGAAGTGATCACCTGGCCCCATGTTCACAAAGGATCAAGTGCCAAAAGTTATATCGGGATCAAGTATTATCGTAACTCAGTCATACTTCATTAAAGATTGTTCTTCATTAACCCTTTGAGCGCTGGAACCGGAATTTGAAGGCCTTTGCAAACAGTTTGGATCCAGATGAGACGCCACAAAACGTGGCGTCTCATCAGGATCCAAACTGTTTGCTATTCTGATAGTATTCTTTGAAAAAAAAATCGAAGAAAATGCTAATTTTAAAAATTTAGCAGACAACATTTTAGCAGACGACAAATTTCCCAGCATGCAAAGGGTTAATTGTTCAGAATATCAAACGGAATACACATGTAAATTTTCCAAGCATTTCAGTAGTTGAAATTGAAATTGGAATTAGTATGTGATCCAGGATCAGTTTGAGGATCAAATTTAAAATCAAGATAGGTGATATAACTGCCAAACTCTGGAGTATTTCACATATCTTACTCATTGAATATCTTCATATTTGCTTAGTGAATGGCTATAATCATGTAGGTGAAATTTTGTTGGTGAGGTGACTTGGAGACCTGGATCAGGGGTGGATTAGGTAACTGTTTAATCACCATTTTTCAAGTGTTAAATCTACCAGCCATGTGTATATGTATTAAACATCAGTATAAATAATAGAAACAATTACCATTCCAGAATCATGTGTGCCTCGTCTACAGCTATGCACGAAATTATTTTTTTATTCTCCAAATTTTGTATCAAGGATTTCCCCGTATCAGTGCTTAAAAGCGCCTCAGGGTGAGAATACACCAATGTGAACTTTCCATCAGCAATATCGGACATAGGGACCGTTAATATTACATCTCCATCTGATTTAGCACCCCCTTCATCACCATCATCATCAAACAATGCTTGACCACCCTGACAGTTATAGTCCACACAACAGGCTTGTACTCCAATCTTTTGCAGTGCAATGATCTGATCTTGCATAATACTGTTCAAAGGTGTCAACACGATGCAAACAGACTTCTGTAGATTATAATAATCTTTAAGGATAAGTGGTGCCAGCTGGTAAATCAGGCTTTTACCATAACCTGTTGGGAGTATAGCCATAATGTCACGTTTTTCAATGACACAAAGTAACGCTTCGATTTGCAGTTCCTTGAGTGGCATGGGAAATCCTCCCTTTTTAGCAACCTCAAGTATGATATCTCTTGGACTTGCCATGTTTACGATTGAATTGTGAAAGCGAAAGTAAGACAGATAAACATGTTTCTAATAATTGCAATTCTTCTTTATAGACATTTGAAATCACCCTTAAACATAATTTAATAAAATTTCTTTAAATAACATTCCATTTTAAACACATATTCAACACCGTTTTTCTCATTAAAAAAAAAAAATTCATTCCTACGCGGAACTATTTAGGCGGAATCACAAATCCCCTAACCAGGGGAATGTGATGCGTCCTAGCATAGAGGTGACAATAACGTAGTGACGTCACCATCTATGTATAGAATGGTCTTCGGCTTATACCCACTGAAGAAGAGTATTCAGGGGAAATAATTGAGTAATGTTTTAATTCTGGAACGGTTGCGAAGAAAAACAAATAATGCGAGAATATTTAGTGCGATTCGCTACACAATTATGATGTCATTGATATAATTTTTCCTGAGTTATGTATTAACATGTGATTTAGCATATGTCAAAGTGTTTTTTATTTGTTCAAGGTCATAAATAGCATGGCAAAAATATATGTCGCGTGGCAAATTTTTTTGAGACGCATCCATATGTGGTATTCTTATGTTATTTTATGTCTAAATTGCCATATGTATGAAAGGTCAACGCCCGCTTTGCGGGCTTTTGCCCGTTTTAATTTATCGGAATTTGAAAGAGAACACTGGAGTCGTTCATTTTCGATAATTTTTTTAAAATTGAAAGGCCCGAAGCATTTTTTTTTAAAACATCTTCATTAAGCATCACATATTGATAACGTAAGAATTTTTATGCTAGGTGAGATGTTAATCTATGTTTGATTTATAAAAAGTAGACGAAAATGAGGTATTTTAAAGGATTTTGCCTTTGTACTATTTCTACTATTTTATACGGTTATTTCATTCAATCATTTTTCACACCTGTCGCCAAAGTGGTTTGTTTCTTTTTGAAAAACTTTTCTATTTCTCATCCCATATCGTTGAAGTAAGATTTTTATGCTAGGCAAGATGTTAATCTAAGTATAGATTTAAACAATCTAGAAGAAAATATTAAATTTAAAGTATTTGGCCTTATACAATGTTAGTGCAATGTTAAGCTCTTTTCTTCTGTTGTACAAGATTGCTGTCAAACGTGTTTTTATTCTTTTTGATAAAGTTTTTCATTTTTCATCCCAAATAGATTTAAGTCAGATTTTTATGCTTGGTGATATGTTAATCTGGGTATGAATTAACTAAACTGGAGGAAAATGTTCATTTTAAAGGAATTTGGCCTTGTACAAAGATGGTACAATTTTAAGCTCTCTTACCCAATCGGGACACCTCGGACAATTCCGCCATATCGGCGATCGTCTCTCGGGTTTATTTGGTGGAAGAATATGTCTAACGTCTCTAGGCGGAAGATATTACACCGAAAATATAGTTCGGGTTACACACCATTAAATTTGCACTAAATTAACTGATAATATAGATATAGAAGGACCAATATCTCTGAGGAGTAATATAATAGAATATTTGTTTCTGTTATTGTTAAACATTAGTTGTCATTACATAAAAATTATTCAAATGTTAATTAAATGTTTAGAAAGCCACTTAGTTGTTTCTTGAAGTGTAAACAACACCATTATTCAAACTTAAAGAACCAGTATTTCTTAAATTGCATTAATTATCGGTACAACATTGCGGATGTTCTGCAGGGCGACAAACTTTGAGATTTAATCCATATGTTTAGGTTCTATACCATAAACAATCGTACAACACTGTACAGTGGTACAGGGAAAACTCTTCGGTGTAATATAAGAAATAGTAAAATCCACTTAGATCCCCCCCACAAAAAAAAACAACATTATAGTGACAATCCAGGCAGTCACAAAATGTATACAGACAAAAGCCATATGGCTCTCAGTGGGGTTTACTATTACCAGTATTGAGACACCTAAAGGGTTTCGCAGGATGGGATAAGTGGAGAGCTTGATTGAATTTGAAAAACAATTCTTTCTGTGCATTTGATGATGGCAACCATACAGTACTTCTGGCAGATATTTTTTATATTTTAGCCTAGGCAACTTAATTCCAGATGCTGTTATTCTGGCCAGGCCGATACTCTTTAGCTGGGCAACCAAAACACTAAATATGGTCAACTGTGCAGGCAACAATTGTAACTAGAAGTGGCGCGGCAGAGGCCGACGCGTATCCCCATGCCGCATGTTTGACCCAGTAAGCATTATAATGAACCTCGTGGTGAATATAATGGATCAGCCCTGTTTTAGCCTTTAGTGTAAATTGGTTATTCCAATACTGTGGAGACACCAATAACACACATAAACAAATTAAGAATACAGTTTTTTATGCCCCCGGTAGGGTGGCATATAGTTTTTGAACTATCTGTCAGTCTGTCTGTATGTCCTTCCGTCTGAAAACTTTAACATATCCCTTACTTTTGCAATATTGAAGATAGCAACTTGATATTTGGCATGCATGTGCATCTCAAGTAGCTGCACATTTTGAGTGGTGAAAGGTCAAGGTCATCCTTAAAGGTCAATTATATGGCTTTTAAGCGGGGCAATAGGGGGTATTGTGTTTCTTACAAACACATCTCTTGTTTTTAATTGAAAAACCAAAGACATTGTTGGAATTTGACTTATTTAATTTATTTTTTAAAAGGCACCAATAAAAGCTCCTCCATCTCCTATGCACGCTAAACCAAGAATCAGTTTTTTATAAGATTATCCTTCAAAATGGGCAAAAGTCCGTGGCAATACTGTCAAAATGCCCTTTAACAACTCTTGTGACATGCAGCTGTAGTCTATTTTCTCTGTATTTTTTTTTACAGCAAAACACATAATGGCATCATCATAGATGTATAGCTTAGAATTCATTTTATACTATATAAATATGTTATTTGGTCTTATTTATACAAAATAACCTGGATATTTATGAAAAAACAGCATCTCCCTGTAAAGAGAGATGACATTTTGTTCGCCATAAACATTTATATATTCAGTAAATTGTAAGCAAAAAACATGAAAAATTCAGTCCCCCAGTCATCGAGTTTTTAAAGAGTTCAACTTTGCTTAAGTAATAATGCATCAATGTTGATTCTAACAAAAAAAGGGTAGTCATTTACGCCTAAACAGTTCTGCTTTCCAGAAGCAAGGATGTCAAACACAAACTTTAAACCATTTATAGTCTTAATTATTAAACAAGAGGGCCATGCTGGCCCTGTATCACTTCACTGCTGAAAAAAAAGGTTTAAACAAATATTCTCAGCATGTGCAAATACTTAAATATAGGCCCTATTTAAGCACATGTAGACTTTTGTGACCCCCTGGGCTGGGTCACATTTAACCACAGGGGCATAATTTGAGCAAACTTTGTAGAGGACTACTATATCTCACTACATACAAAATGTGGTAGCCCTAGGTCCTAGAGTTAAGGACAAGAATATTTTAAAAGTTTTCACAAAATAAACAAGATATAAGCGTATATTATGTTCAATTTTGTGACCCGGTGGTCAGGGTCAAATTTGACCCAAAGGAGGGGCATGGTCCAAGTTGACCCCAGAGGCATTATTTGAACAAATTTGGTAGAGGTTTTTTTTAGATGTCACTACATACCGAATTTGGTAGCCCTAAGCCCAATGGTTATGGACAAGAATTTTTGAAGTTTTCACAAAAAAGGCCTTATATAAGCATATGTTCAACTTTGTGACCCCCGGCGCAGAGTAAATTTGACCCCAGGGGCATATTTGAACAAATTTGGTAGAGGACTATTAGATGTCTCTACATACAAAATTCGATAGCCCTAGGCTCAATGGTTATGGACAATAAGATTTTGAAAGTTTTCACAAAATAGGCCTTATATAAGCAAATTTTCAATTTTGTGACCCCTGGGGCAGGGTCAAATTTGACCCCAGGGGCATAATTTGAACAAATTTGAAAGAGGTTCACCTCAGGAAAATTCCTGAGAAATTTCATCAGAATTGGACCAGTAGTTTAGGAGAAGATGTTCAAAGGAAAAGTTAACGCGCGGAGGGACGCACGCGCAACGAACACAGGACCATGACATAAGCCCCGCTTGTCTTTGACCAGTGGAGCCTAAAAGATATTCGGCGTATATCCTGATTTTGTAATATAGTATGGAAAATAACAATTTTATTTGATTCTGTAGTAGAAACAAAGAAGAACCCTTTTCTTTTCAAAGTAAAAGTTTTATAATTATTTTTATTTTAATATTTTTTTACATTTTTTTTTATTCAATATAGTACATACAATGTATACATGTATATGATCATACAACAAAGTGATTGTACAAAGCAATAAAGTTCAAACATGTTATACAAGATATGCTAATATATATACTTTTTTTGGTTTCCTTAAGATTAAGAAGAAAAAAAACTGGGTTAATATGTGTTTTCTTTGGTTGTTTGTGATAGGTGTTGTTTTTTTTAAAGAGAAAAGAAAAAGAACAACAGAAGAACAATTATGAAAAATGATGAGTTGTTTAAAGTGGGAAGGAAGCATAATGGACTTGCGTGTTTTGTTGTATATTCACAATGATCTTATAAGATTGAAAAAAAATAAACACAAATATTTTAGAAAGATAAACTAACATTAGAGTAAAATGTATATAAGTGGAAAAACATGAGAATTTTATCAGATTCCATTTTTGTTTAAAGATTTGTTATGTGTCATTACTGAGGGCTATTTCTTTCTCAATCTGGATTTTTAGTTTAAGACTATGGACAAAAACAATTAAAATTTGGTACTTGTTTTTTGTACTTCATGTTAAAGATAAAAGATGTTTAAAGGAAAAGTTAACGCGCAGACGGACGCACGCACACACAGCGAACACAGGACCATGACATAAGCCCTGCTGGTCTTTGGCCAGTGGAGCTAAAAAATATTCGGCGTATATCCTGATTTTGTAATATAGTACGAAAAATAACGTTTTTATTTGATTCTGTAGTAGAAACAAAGAAGAACCCTTTTCTTTTCAAAGTAAAAGTTTTATAATTATGATAAATTGCCAGGTCATAATTATGGGCCTTTGTTTTTGACATCTGATATCTTGTGAACCTAATAATGGTGCCCTAATATGAATGATACATAACACGAAGTAAAACAAAACAAAATTACTGCGTAAGTGTGTGTGAGATAAAGAAAATTATCAAATAACAATGAAAATTTTATTTGCATATTAAATTCAACACACTTTGACAACAAAAAGTATTGTTTGTATAATCAATATGAACATAATCTAAGTTGCTGCTAATATGGGATCCCCACCAGGATTTGAACCTGGATTTCCTCTCCATATAGAAAGGTGTGTTTGCTTACACTATAAGGATGTTCCAATTAACAGCAATCATATTGGTTACAATTATTTCTGTCAACTATATTAATTGTTTAATTAAGTCTTGACACAAAATGTGTAAATAAACTTTTTAAGCTTTTTAAAAACAATTTATTTTCCATCAATTTTTTAAGGCAACTGTCACATTGATAATGACATGTATCATAAGGGCTCGCCTTTAAAGCTACTCTGGGTCAGGAACTCATGTTTTTCCACAAACACTGAACCTGAAATCAGAAAAAGATTATTTAAAACCACTTTTTTTGTTATAGAAACAATTAAATGCCTTTTTTATTTCAGTAGATCATTGATCCCCATAAAAATCTGGAAACATAACCCAACAGCTTGTTGAAAATGTGTTTGCTTATTTACATCTGTGAGTCCATGTATTAGTACATGTGACAGTGAGGCGGTAAGAAACTGCAACAACTAAATCGTAACAAATATTCAAATAACTACAATGGTATGTTTTTTATGCTAGCAATTAAGTAGCAAATAATGAGAATAACTAAATATGACATTTTGGGCTGCACTAACTATTAAGATCTATATAATGTTCAATGAACATTATATACAAACAGGGCCGAGTTGCAACATTTTAAAAGATAAAACATTTGATTACTTTACGGTAAAAAATAACACTTTTTAATTGATGTAACATGCATCAAAATAATCCCAAATAGTTTAAACAAAAAACACAGAAATATTAATTGACTAGATAGTAGATTGACATGAACAGACAGTAAAATAGAGTTTTGGAATGGTCATGTTCATCAGATCATGTACAAAATTGGGACAATCATAGCTCTACACAGTTCAACTAGTATTTTAAATGTAAAAGAAACAGATAAAGAAAAAAAGATGTACACAGAACATATGCTTGGAAAGTTCTGGGATTATTTCATCAAAATTTCTTCAAGAAAGTATAATGTACTGAAAAGTTTAGCTTAATAAAAAAAAACACTTAACAATATATATATATAATATTACAGATATTCACATATAAACATTGTTACTGAACTCAACAGAAAACACTTTAAAAGTTTCAATGACTTAACATATCGTTGCTGAAAAAAAGGGCGCTTGCTGCACTGGTAACAACACAATTATATAACGCGATAATTTGCTCATAAAATGTCCAAAATCAAGAATTAGGTAAATATTGTGGGCAGTCAATCGTTTGGCATATGGGTGTTTGAACTAAATTGCATAGGATAAACAAAATGGCAGCAAAAGCTATTGATGTTATGTACATTTAAAAACCCGCAGAACTAGATATAATTAGCGCTTGGTGAAATCTACAATTAATTATGCTCACCATCTTGAAATAAAAAGTTCTTCAGCAAGTGTCGATTCTTTCATGGGTCTGATGCGCAATACACAACTGATTGATTATTATTACCATTAATAGTAATAACACATTTAATTAATATATCAGTGAAATAAATCTTGCAATAGACCAACACTAGTATAAATTATTACATTTTTGACTTGATACATTGACATGTATAACTATGCTGTTTACAAATTTAGATAAGAGTGGGTCTCACTAAACACTGCAGTCACACACAGTCTAGCAAAGGCTACAAAGACAAGTAAAGTCAGATCAAAACACAAATAAGTTAACCATAGTGAATCCTTTATTTAATAAATTTAAGATTATTAGGGGAATATATTTAGGAGAAACAAAGATTTTAACAAAAATAACTGTTTTTATTTGGTCTACAGTAGTTTTGATATAATTCCAGGCAAGGTATAACAAAGGCAATCCAAGAGTTACAGTGGGTTTATTGGACCTTGCAGCATGTGTTTGACTTTGTGTACCTTTGCTACACTTTGTGTGTGTGTTTTTGTAGTGTTTAGTGTGAGCGTTACGGCATGTAAACAATAGCTTCTTTTAATTTTAGAGACATGTGATTAATGCTATAATGCTTCTTAAACTAAGGAAAAACGTTTCGGTGTAATGTTTAGAGAATGTTTTTAATCATGTTTTTAATTTATTGTAATTAACATGTACATGTTCTTTAAAATATATTCATATTTCTGTTTAAATGATATGCATTCATTGTTTACAGTGATTTTTGTATTATTAGCTAATGTACAATTCGGATGTAATCATTTGGGACCTACTGGCGGGAATTTTTATATGAATTTGACTGGTCATGATTAAAGGTAAACTAAGGTCAAAAGTGACGCTAAACAGCTATGCTGAAAAAAAGAAAGGAAGTCTTCCTTAACTGGGCTCAATCCACTGACACTTGGAGTAAAAGTCAAGCGCTTAAACCAATGGGCCATCAGTGCTTCCATAGTCAGTGGTTTATTTTATACTTTATACATGTATAAGCATTCCTTGAAATATCACACAATCAAACAATAAAAAAAGAACTCTCCCAAATTATTTGTGTCATTAAATGCAATATTGATAAATGTAAACATTCGATCTAAAAAGCTCCAATAAAACACAAGAATAAAATAAAATAAAAAAGTAACCCTCAACTTGGCTAGAACCATTGACCCCTGGAGTAAAAGTCTACCGCTTAAAGTTAGACCACTCGGCCTTCCATGCGTATACTATGAGTGATGTACTTTATGTTAGCAATCCTTGTAGTGTCACAAACTATAACGAAAACAGTCAATTTAAAGGTGCTAAAATCAAGAATAGAATTAAAATAAGGAAAAAAAGTAGTCCTAATCAGGGCTAGAACCACTGACCCCTAGAGTCCTGGGTTTAAAGTCTACCATTTAGACTACTCAAACATCCGTGCTTATTGAATGAAGGATGTATTTTATACTATATATAAGCATTCTTTATAGCTTCACAAAATATAAGGACACCAACAGATTTCTCCAAAGCATTCAATCGTTTCGCGTTGCAGCGCTGTATAATTTTCAGGCTTTTAAGTCGTCAAAAGATGCATATAATGGCTTATTTAGAGCATGGTTAATGTTCAGTATTACTGTTTCCTTGCAAATATCATAACTAAAACCAAAATATGCGAATCTGAAACATTGTTTTAAAATTTTCTCAATTTACCAAAACGTGAAAATTTAAAATTAACTTAATGTCATAGTTCAAATAATTAGACGTAATCTACCGATGTATACATGTATCGACCTCATATTTATAGGATAGCTGAAATTATTGCGTTCAGAATAAATCTGAGCGAAGAGTCTGCCAAAACAGAAATCATCAAAAGACTATTGCGGCAATTTATATTGACTACATGAAGTCATCATTGATAATTAATACTATAGGAGTACTCATGTCAAATTACTGGAATCTTTCCATTTAAACAAGTGTAATTATGTTGTGGGAATTCCCAGTCTGATGAAGTCATCATTGATAATTAATACTATAGGAGTACCGATGTCAAATTACTGGAATCTTTCCATTTAAACAAGTGTAATTATGTTGTGGGAATTCACAGATTTACACTTAATATTATTTAAAGAATGTTATCTTGAAACAGACGAGCTACAAAAAACACATTTTAATGTTTCTTCTTTACGTCAGGTTTGAAACCGTCCGGCCGCCATCTTGTTTTCAAAAGTAGTTCCAAATCCAATATGACGGCCGCCTTCGTACATCAGAGAGACGGTGTGGTGTAGCCCACTGTCCGATGCGTTCAGATTGCTCTCTTACCCTATTATACACACGTCATCAAACGTGCTTTGGTTCATTGTGAAAAACTTCGTCATTATTCACCTCAAATTGAAGAAATAAGATTTTTATTCAGGGTAATATGTTTATCTTGGTATGAATAAAAAAACTAGATGAAAGTACAATGTATGGGTTTAAATTCTCATTTAATATCTTCTTTTATTAGTATTTCCAGTTTTCCTGTCAATGTTACACATGCAAGTTAATATACCAACATATTTTAACAGATAGCTGTGAGATTACTATTAAAACACAAACAAAAGCTGTGATTTGACTATAATTCGCCGGCCGCGGCCACTGATCACACAATTAAAATCAATCAACAACGCAAACTGATGATTGAAGTTAGCATCCCTTCTTTTAATTGATTCTCAAGAATAAAGAAAAAACACACAAAGCATCTTCTTCAGTTCGCTAATTGATCCGACGATTAACACGCGTGTGAAATGTTTGTTTTCTTTTCTTCTCGCGAAATCCTAGCCCGAGATACTGAAAGCTTAATTTAATTACCAAAAGAAAAAAAAACTGGATTACAAACAAAACTTTAATAAGGCCTAAATTAAAATTAAGTTTGTTTGCCCTTTACCGACCAACCCACTTTTTACACCCTGACCCAAAAAAAATTTATTGCGATTTCTGAAAACGTATTTTTTTAATTTTCGTATTCGCCGATCATAAAAGAGCCGACTGCAATATTTATTCGTGCACGTTATCCCTGTCCATTCTTATCGCCCCTGACCGATCTAGGTCGCTGCGATGGTTGGAATTTCATATGCCCCGATAGACAATCCCAGAATCCATAAATTGACCGCCGCCATATTGACTATTACGTCACCCGCTACTAAAACGGTACTAAAGAATTCGGCAGATTACAACGTTATCATAGTGTACACCCGCTTTATTCCAATAAACAGTACTTAAAGACCGAGGGTGGCTTTTTTATTGAATAGTACATATCTTTGTTTGTCTTAACAGTTACCATTTCGTTATTAATATTTCCCTTGTAAGTGTCATTTTAAAGGTAATATACACATCTATAGCCGAAATGAAGTTTGTGATTCTAAAATTGATCCGGAAATATTTATTAGCGGAACTCTGTAAGATTTCAGGTATAGTTGTTTTTAAATTAAAATTATGTATCTAGTTAAGTCTAAAACTAAAGTGGTTTTTAGCAATCTTTTATTTAAAAATCGCTCTCAAGCTAATACAAAAATATCTAGCCGGAAATGAATTTTGTGATTTTAAATGAACAAGTACCGGAGTTATTCGTTTGCAAAACTGTGTAAGATGTCAGGACATGTCATACTATTTTTATTGAAAAGGACATATCAGCTTTTGTCTATAACTTTCTTATTTTTTTTATTTAAATAACGTTTTACATGTTAAATCAAAGTTTATTGCCTGAAATAAACGTTGTTTGTGCTGTTCTCAATATTAACTTAACTGATTTAATTATTTATTAAATGTTCTTAATAACATCTTAATTCACGATTGAAATGTTCAACATGAACAATAATGAGCCTTAAATAAACTTAAATAGTTCCACTTGTGTTCTCTAGCTTTCTCTTAACGTATGTCTTTATTAAATATTCATGCCAGGGACCTACACAAATAGGTCCATGTCCATGCAGTGTTAATATGTGTGGAAATATGTTTAAAAGTACGCCGGAGTATGGCCGGGTGCCTTTAAGCGTATTCTCCGTACCCGGGGTACATGGTAGTATACTTCAGAGTACCCGGGGTACTTTTAAGTAGTACCCGAGCCTACAATTACCAATTAAGCAAAAATTGTTGGCAGGTGAAAGCTAGATTATCTGGTGGTTATAGAGCACATAAGTACAAAGTTTTCGTATAGTTAGCCCAAAAGAAAGTTTCACTAACATAGCCAAACATGATGGTAGGTAGGTCGTCTAAACGTTAGTTTTGTTTTCTAAATATTTCTTTTACGATTGATTAGAATTGGAATGTAGGTAAAAATGCCAGAGGTAAAAATGCCATAGGTAAAAATGCCAGAGGTAAAAATGCCATAGGTAAAAATGCCAGATGTAAAGTGGTAAAAATGCCATAGGTAAAAATGCCAGACGTTATATAGTAAAACAGATTTTTGAGCAATATTTTTTAAGGATAATGAGTATTGTACGGAAACAATTTTTTATTTGAACTTGTTCAAGTGTCTTACTAATACATTTAGACTGTAATTTTGTTGTTTTGTGCTTTATTCATTCTGTTTATTGGTTGGGATTTTTTGTTTCTTTGATAAATCGGTCATTAAAGGAAACTTGTTAAATTCATTGTAAAAGCTATTGGATTTTTATTGATGTAATGGAATCTTTAGATTTTTAAAGATAATAAATTATTAAACTATTAAAGCAATAAACAAGCAGGGTTTTGATGGTGATTATGTTTACATTGATTATTAAATGAGGCATGTATTGATACGTCTTGCTAATTACAGCATTTAAACTTAGAGCCGATAATATAAAGATTTTTAGAGAGTAAATTTTCCCCCCACAACTAAAATTTTGTACATAACATCTAACTGTATTTTTTTCTTTATCAATTGCGGATTTTAAAAATTCACTTAACTTTGTTAAAACAGAAAGAGCTTTCTCTTACATCATACATTCTCACAAGTAATATGTTTGTACAAAATGCATAAACATATTATTGGTGTTATTTTGATGCATGTGTATTGTGTATTTATTATTATGGTTGTTTGATGTTTAGCTATATATGCTTATGTCGCAAATAAACTCGCTGTTCTGTTCTGTTAATTTTATAATATTGGGATTTATTGTGCTCGAATCAAAGTCAGGGGAAGTCTACACTGTGTATTAGCAACCTGCTGTGTTGATCACTTTCTTAGGATAACTAGATTTACCGAAAGCGCGCGCTTTCGGTATCGGGATACCGAAAGCGCAATGGCATTACCGAAAGCGCATTGGATATATGCGTTACGTATACAATAGCAGGAGAATTAGGAACAAACTGTAAATATAAAATAGGGTTACTAGATTTACCGAAAGCGCGCGCTTTCGGTATCGGGATACCGAAAGCGCAATGGCATTACCGAAAGCGCATTGGATATATGCGTTACGTATACAATAGTAGGAGAATTAGGAACAAACTGTTAATATAAAATGTTTCTTGCCACATATTTAAATGTTTATTTATTTGAAATTTATTGAAATGCATACACGTTATTTGATTTATAAATCTTGTTCCATCATGTTATTATTTACTTCAGTTGAAATTATGTATTTAATGAAAACGCTTTGAATATTTTTTAGTTGTCTTTAAAGGGGCCTTTTCACAGATTTTGGCATTTTTTAACTTATTCATTAAATGCTTTATATTGATAAATGTAAACATTGGATCGTAAAAGCTCAAGTAAAAAATCAAGAATAAAATTAAAAAAAGGAAAAGAACATTGCCCGGAGCAGGTTTCGAACCAGTGACCCCTGGAGTCCTGCCAGAGTCCTGAAGTAAAAACGCTTTAGCCTACTGAGCTATTCCGCCGAGTACACATACTTGACGTATTTTATACCTTATATAAGCAATCTTCGTAGTTTCACAAAATTTAACGACAAAAACAGAACTCTCCAAATTATTCAATCGTTTCGCGTTGCAACGCTTTATAATTTTTAGGTTTTAAAATCGTCAAAAGATGCATATAATGGCTATATTAGACCATGGTAAATGTTCAGTATTACTGTTTCCTCACAAATATCATAACTAAAACGAAAATTTGCGAATCTGAAACAACTTTTTTCAATTTTGTCAATTTACCAAAGCGTGAAAAGATCCCTTTAATATAATTTCGAACTTCCAGAAATAACACATCGTTTTGGTTATCAGTTAGTTCTGGGATACCATATAATAGTTTGTTTGCATTAAGAATGTGGTATGGACGAATTTTGGTAAAAAGCACGATACGTTGCTCGGAGAAAAGAGAAGAAGTGATCTACGTCCTCGACATGACTATTACAAGCGCATTTTGGATTGTCACGTTAGTGGTTTAAATGTGAACCGGAATTTAAGTCGCTACAGTGGTTTCTTAGCCGAGCATGTAGAATGTGTTGCTTTCGTTCGCCAACTAGGAAATACGAAGGAACTGTAGGAGGATTGCACTTCCGCTTTACTGCACTTTTAAAACTAGAAAGCGTTGGTAGAGACCTTGTCCCGATGTCAAGGTCGTTCCATAATTTAAGAGACGTGGGAATAGTTGAATTTGAGTAAATCGCAAGTCTGCGGGCAATTGTTGCATAGTCGCCACGATTACGTTAGAAGTAAGGGATGTTGTCTGTTGTGACTGAGAACCGATATCCAATCACCAAACGAGAGTTGCATCCTTTTTTTCACTTGATAACCCAACAATGATATTCAGTTGCAAAGCAAGTATCAAAAATACACAAGCATTGCGTCAAGTCTTCTAAGAAAAGCCACGTCCTCCTTGTTTACCAAACTTCAAATTAAAAATAAAACGCTCTTTCAAAATAATGAAAGGGATAAACAAGTCTTGAAGACGGACGTGGATGTTCTTACATGCCCAGGAAAGAAACTTAATGAAATCCAGTCAAATCTGAGTAGATAAATCGCTACGAAATACAATAACATCGTTGTTTATGCTGGGGGAAATGATGCTGCTTCCGGTTCTGCTCGATCGACGCTCCACAATGACGTGAAATCTCTAATCCTGGACATAAGAAGAAAATCGGAATCGTGCGCAGTATATTTTTGTACCGCTTGTCCACGCATAGACACTGACGTACTTCCGCTCAATGAATTATTAAAGCGGACCGGAGAAGACATGAACGCACGCATCATTGATTGTCATCAGGCGTTTGTATTTGGCAATGGGAACACAGCCCGCCATTACTACCATCGAGATGGCATTCATCTCAATGCAAATGGCACTAGTGCTCTTGTTACAGCCATAAATCAACAACTACCAATAACGAGGCACGGGTCCGGAAAAGGAAGTGTGAACGAACATCCCCAAATATTGCTTCGTTTACTAACAGATTGCGATGGCAACAGGGAAACAAATGCACGGTATGTGGACTGCGAAATCACAGCGCCGAAGACTGCTACCAAAATCGATGGGGCGCCGGCGGCTACTCGTACTACCATGGGCGCCACAGGAAATACCGAAGACAGAGACGAGTCATGGCTCCAACGATGATTCCAATATAGGACAATTTTAACAGACAATCGCATGATATACAACAAACAAGCAGTATCCTTTCTCCAAACAGGTTCCATACACTTACGTATATATGTATAGAATGTAATAATAATGTCTGCAAATGTGATAAGAGCAATTCTCTTTTTAAAACATCATATTGTTCAAATTATTTGACACCTAGTAAAAACAATATTGATAAATCTAGTTCAAGTATAAATTGCAATACATGTATTTCAAATATTGACAGGCGTATTGCTATTGACAAGTGTGACAATAATACTGCTCCTAATTTAGACTTCAATTTTTCTAATAGAGGGTTAAATGTTGTTTTTCTTAATATACGTCACATAATGCCTAAATTAGATGAAATTAAATATGTACTTTCACATTCAAAAATACATATTTTAGGACTATGCGAAACATTTTTAATCAATGAAATACAAGATTCGGATATACAAATTCCAAATTTTAATTGTATTCGTCGTGACCGAGATAATCGTAAGGGTGGTAGCATAGTTGTTTACATAAAAGACAATATACCTTTCAAACATAGATTAGATTTAAATACGTGCTCATTAGAATCGGTCTGGATTGAAATTATGTTCCCAAACGCTAAATCGTTTCTAATTAACTTTATTTATAGGCCACCGGATTCTGCAATTGACTGGGTATCAGCCTATGATATCAGCTTTAAAAATGCTATTAACTGTATGAGTAAAGAACTTTATATTTTAGGTGATTTAAATATGAACTTTCAATCTGAAAAAGAAACATTCAAAAACTCCCGCTGGAATTCGTTTGTAATTTCAAATGGTCTTAAACAGTTAGTAACGAAACCAACAAGAATTACAAAGAAATCGTATACAATTATTGATCATTTATATACAAATAGACCCGATCGTATAAGCAATGTTTTTGTTTCATCGTATAGTGTAAGTGATCATTTTCCTGTATGTTTTACAAGACAAATGCATACAAAAATACCTAAGAACAAGCATATATCAAAAGAATATAGGCAATTCAAACACTTTAAGGAACACACTTTTCAAAACGATTAATTAATGTCAAATTTAGAAATGATTGACATGGTCTCAGATCCCAATACATGTCTCAATTATTTACTTGATACCATAACATCAAAATTAAACATCCATGCACCTATTAAGACAAAAAGAATTAAGTCACAAATTTTACCTGGATGGTTTTCAGACGAAATTAAACATGCAATTAAAATGCGAGACTGGTTGAAAAAACATCACAAAATCGACGAGTACAAAAAACAAAGGAACCATGTAACGTTTCTTATAAGAAAATATAAACAACAATTCTATAATAACTCAGTAAAGGAAAATGTGTCAACAAAACATATATGGAAAACAATTAATTCCCTTGCACATCCAAATCCTTCCCTCACTCTGCCATTAACACTTGACGTAAATAATACAACCATTGACAGCATTCCTGAGATCTTAGACACATTCAACACACATTTTACTCACATCTCCGATTTGGTCACCAAAACTAAATTTGAACCATATAATTATACAAAATTCAAAAGATATCTCAATGATAAACTAAAAACACATTTATTTGAAATTGCACCAATAACAGTATTTGAGGTCCGTAAAATAATCGACTGTTTAAAAAATAATAAAGCACCTGGCCTTGACAATATCGGTTCTGATATACTCAAACATTGTGGTGATACCATTGTCGGCTCAATAACGTCAATCATAAATAAGAGCATTCAAAGTGGAATTTTTCCGGACAGGCTTAAGAATGCATATATATTGCCTGTGCATAAAGAATCAGATAAAAATGACCTAAACAACTATAGACCCATTTCCATACTCCCTACTATTTCTAAGATATTTGAAAGACACATTTCAAATCAAATGAAGTCATTTCTTGAAAAACATCAATTGTTGCATACTTTCCAGTCTGGTTTTCGTCAAAATCATTCTTGTCAGTCATCATTGATTCGACTTATAGATTCTTGGCTACAAAACATAGATTCTGGAAAAATTGTAGGGACAGTATACCTTGACCTTAGGAAAGCCTTTGATTTAGTAGATCATGATATTTTACTTAAAAAACTTTCTATGTATCATTTCTCTGAGAGTGTGCTTACCTTGATGCAGTCGTACCTATCTAACAGACAACAATGCGTCAAAGTCGGAACACAACAATCAGCTTTTCAAACTATAAAAGCCGGGGTACCTCAAGGATCTATTCTCGGCCCTCTTCTTTTCCTTATATATATTAATGACATGCCGTTTTTCCTTCAAAAGGGAGCGTTAGATCTTTATGCAGATGACTCTATCTTACATGCAGCTGATGTTGACATTAAAAGCATTCAAAGTACTTTGCAAAATGGCTTAGATATAATATCAAATTTTTAACAATATGTTAATACATCCAAACAACACTAAATGCATAATATTCTCCAGTGCTAAAAAGTCTGCAAACACCTTATTACTTAAAATCGACAACATTGGTATTGATCAAGTTGAACATCATAATTTACTTGGTATAACTGTTGACAAACATCTCACTTGGAAACTGCATATAAATAACGTCTGTCGAAAGCTCAACTCAAAGCTAGCCTTATTAAAACGCATTAAACCCTATCTAAATTATGAAACAATGAAGTTGTTTTATAATTCATACATCTAACCACATATGGACTATTGTTGTACAATATGGTGCTCAGCCACAAGATCAAATTTAAAGAAGGTAATTTCGATACAGAAACGTGCTGTAAAAATAATAATGAATAAGCCGTTTTCCTCTCCTTCAATTCCGATTTTCAATAAACTGGGCTGGTTGTCATTTGAAAATAGGTGTAAATTTCTTGTTGGGACTATAGTGTACAAAGTTTTAGATGGCTCAATGCCTCCTTATTTTGATGACGTTATTTTTGTATCAAATAACAATACATACTTTCTTAGGTCCACCACCCACAACGATTTATCATATGTTGCATTTAAAACGAATTACGGAAAGCGTACGTTTTCCTTTTGTGCGAGAAATATATGGAACCTTATTCGAAAATCAATGATCACTGTGTTTGAGATGGGTTTTTTCCATAAAATAACTTCAGTGTCGTATTCAGTTAAATCGTGAACGGCGCTACTATTCAAACCGTATACCCTTAATTTGTATTTGACAATTGTAATCCATATGATAAAAAGTGTATTAGCAACCTGCTTATACACATGTGTCATCTTGAGTTTCCTTTGAGATTTAATGTCACATCAAAATGAAACACATTGCCGCTTCAAATTGTGAGCTTTTGGAAACAACAATATATATGTGCTATAACCGTATGCTTCTAATTATTCGGCCTTTTCTTATTAAGTTCTCAGTAATCTGCTCTTTAAATATAGGTCTCGATTATTAAAGACGGCGCTATTTACTTGTGGAAGGTGGAATATAATTTCTTTAGCGCATTACACACTGTATGTGTCAATTGTTCTTGTGCTTGAGAAAGCGTGTGCTCGGGCTGTTTTTTTTTTCAGGTGTTAAGTATCTCATTCAATGCAAGTGAATGGTTGACTTTGTATTATTGTGCACAAGAGTGACGACAAATAAAATAACACACGTTTATTTATTTTATTCATTTAATTACAGAAATACTCTTTTTATAACTAAACAATCACTACTGTGAGGGATGCAACATGTTTTTAAACAATTAACCGGTTAAATAATTTTTGACATCCATTAATTGAGTCGCGTTTTGAGAAAACTGGGCATATTGCATGTGCGGAAAGTGTCGTCCCAGATTAGCCTGTGCGGACTGCACAAGCTAATCTGGTATGACACTTTACGCACATGCAATATGCCCAGTTTTCTCAGAACGCAACTCAATTAATCCGTTAACTGAAAGACTGAAAAAAACTAGCTATTCGATGTACTGCTTTTAAGTCGGGTGGTTGGAGTGCATAGGTAACAGGAAGCCCATTTCCTTTCACCTGAAACACATACACATGCAAATTAATAAAAAATATTTTTGAGAAAAAAAAGAAAAACAAATAATGTATCATCATATTAATCCTTTACGGATGTTAACAAGTATTGCGATCTCAAACGCTTCCAATAACTTGTTTAAACGTACCGTAGTGCGCAACTGTAAAATAGTTCGACAAATACTACAAATAATCTACCGATACCGAAAGCGCGCGCTTTCGGTAATTCTAGTAACCGCTTTCTTATTAGCTCAATACACAGGCACCTGGCTACTGTACTGGAAAAATTGGATTTACTGCCAAAATAACTGATTTCATTTATTGCTAAATTGTTGTGTACCTTAAAAATACTTCAATAAATAGTAAACGCTCTACCATTGTCTTATATTTATACCGTTTGAAATATTTGATGACAATTATTGCAAGCGTCCGTTTTATTTACCATTATTATTTTAAATACGCTTTCAATGGCAAATAATACAGGTAAAATCATTATTTGATGTGGATATCAGTACAGTTAATAAATATTAATAAATGTCTATATATTCTAACCATATCATACGCAATTGTATAATTCCGAACTAATATTATTTACTTAAATATGATCGAGCTAGAATCAACATCAACATGGATCAACATCACCGTTGTACTTTTTATTTAGTTTTCAGTAATCTGTCCTTGAAATATAGGTAGCCTAATTAAAGACAGCGCTAAGTGTGAAAGTGGAGATTAAGAATTAAGATCTATTGCATCGCACTGGCGGTATAGCATGTAGTCTTAAATAAGACACATTTAAGACATGAATAAAATACAAATATGACACATATGAATCTTTCATTTCTTCAAAAAAATAAGCACGTAGTCACATATAAATAAGACACATTTAAGACACAGATACAATATAAATAAGACACATTTGAATCTTTCATTTCTTAAAAAAAGCATGTGAATCTTTAGAATACATGTATTACTGACACATTATTCTCAAACAACATGTTTAATTAAAAAAATGTTTCCGTACAATACTCAATATCCTTTTACAATGAATTTAACAAGTTTTCTTGAATGACCGATTCATCAAAGAAACACAAATTCCCAACCATTAACAACATGTTCAATTAAAAAAAAATGTTTCCGTACAATACTCAATATCCTTAAAAAATATTGCTCAAAAATCTGTTTTACTATATAACGTCTGGCATTTTTACCTATGGCAATTTTACCTATGGCATTTTTACCACTTTACCTCTGGCATTTTTACAGCTGGCATTTTTACCTATGGCATTTTTACCTATGGCATTTTTACCTCTGGCATTTTTACCGCACACCGATTGATTACCCTTAATAAGAATATGCCATGACATGCAGAAACCTTCCCACTCTGTATTTAACATTATATTTATATGTTTTGGTCAATTTGAAGTCAGTTAAGTAAAGTTGATCGATTGTATTTTCATGTTATAGTTATTTTAGTGAATATGATCGAAAACTAATATTGCAATACCGAAAATCAGGGTGTGGTTCGCACAAACACGTATGGACGTTAGTGCAATTGGGTTGGTGAAAACAAACAACTTTTTTACGCCTATTTTGTAAATTAGGCAAGTCCGAGGATCTGACTGTCAGCAATATCTGACATTAGACAATTCTTTGTGCTTTTTAAATTATGTTATATGGGTATACGTTATATTAACGGACATGCGAACATCGGCTTTAACTACGGGCGGCCAAGATCTACGCTGTCCGCTATAATGTCACCTAAGGTTTCGTGGTCTCATTAGCGGATTGGGTATCGCCTATCCAGACTGTGCAAATGCGCTGGCAGGTCTGAAGCTACGCTGGTCGCATATGACATAAGACCAATTTTCGCATGACGCGAGTCAATTAAGTTAATTTGATTCATTTATTATTGTAAGCTCTTTCTTGAATGCATTTCGAGTGAATAATTTATAAAAAGGTAATAATGTGTACGTAAAGTAATTTCTTTTCTTTTTTTTAATGAATGTGTGAATTTACAAATTAACCATGTATATAACTGAGTATAATGTTAAATGTTCTGACCATCATTTCGTTGTCGTTCGCGGTGGGTTACGTACGTTTTATTAAAACATGTGTATATCAACTTCTAGTAATTTGTTATATCGACACTTCTTGTTGGCAGGAAAACGTTTTTGAATAACGATATAAACACTCAGCATCGTGCAGTTTATCCGTCTGCAAACTATTCCAAAACCAAACTAAAAATACACCATTCGTGGAAAAAGAACAGTGAGTCATGAATTGAGGACAATAATATTGACTATTGTTTCAACAAGCGACGGTTTCCGTTTTTTAGTGGCAGCCGCATAAAACGGATATGATAAATCTGTATATATTAAAGGGGCTTGTTTACTGATTTTTGGCCTGGTTTGAAGTTTTTAATTAAATGCTTTAAATTGATAAATGTAAACATCGGAACTAAAGAGCTCCAGTATAAAACAAAAATCCTTACCTGGACCTTTAACCACTCCTTCATCCATTCTGGTATAGTTCATGGCGTATTTTATACTTTGTATAAGCATTCCTCGTAATGTCACAAAATATAACGATATCAATTCAATTTTCCAAATTATTCAATCGTATCGCGTTTGTAACGCTTTATAAATTTCAGGTTTTTAAATCGCCAAAAGATGCATATAATGGATATTTTAGGGCATCATAAATGTTCAGTACAAGAGGTGCCCAATTTCATGACGAACAAAACAAAAATATGAATAATTTATAATCTAAATACATTTTTTTTGCAACAAATGCTAAATATGAGATCCATGGCAATTGTAAATTATCCTGCAACGCTTTGGCCACGATTTCAACGTCTAGTTGATGGTTGTTTGTTCTAATTTGCGCCATTCGTCTTTCAGAGCTCTTTTTAGACCAGAAAGTGAGTTTACGTGTCGATTCTGTAAGCGTCGTTTTAGTATCCCCCATATACCAAAATCCATTTGGGCCGCTTCTAGAGACTTTGGCATCAATTCTTCGGGTGTTATAAACTTAATGTTTTGATTTGTTTTAGAAAACAGTGTTTAAAATTGTGGCTAGATGCACTGTCCTGATGGAAAGTCATGACGTGTTTATCCTACGGAAAGAGTCTCGGTACATCCTTTCGTATACATTGTTTCAGAACTTTATTGATATAGTATTCTGAGTTTACCTTGGTCCCTTTGGGAATTATTCTGATCACTGATTTACCTCTGGACGATAAAGCAGCACACGCCATGAAGCCACGGGCAAACGCATCACGTTTTACAAACTTCAGTTTATCGCCAACGTTTTCTCCCATTCTGGCATAATATACTCTTCTTCTTCCATAACTTCCACCAAGATAAAACATCGTTCGTCAGATAAAACAAAATCTCTCCACTTGCCACATTTAAGCTTTAGATATATAGCTTCCAAGACCTGGCCCCGCGCTTCTGAATCTGTGCCATGTTGAGCTGATGAACCTTGAACTTCTTCCGTAGTTTTGCTTTCACAACATGCCTAATGATGTAGTATACTGTTCCCTTGGACATTCCTGTTTCCAATGCCTTTTTTCTCTGGGTCGGCGGATTGATTTAAGAGATCCACCGACGAATTTTGCATACGACGTCAGGCGTGACCTTATATGGACGTCTACTTGAAGTTGATATTGTAGCACCACCAGGCGTTGTTCTGCGCTATACAGTAGCATCATGTCGAATATTCCGAATACTTCCCAAAGTTATAGCATGGTCCATCATTTTAGTACATTTGAATGCTTCTGTAACTGCATTTGCATCTCAAAAAGCCTAAAACAATGCCCATCACAGCTTCGTTAATTTTCTTCTGATGCATGTTGAATATTATTAACAAATTGCATGTACATTGAAGTATTGTATATTACACAACTGCTTACACAACAATGGTTCGAGAAAACGGTGCATGTACTTGAAAAAACACGGAATCCTTTTGTTCATTTTGAAGGCAACTCTCATTTTACTGTTTTCTTTAAAGAAAAACTACAATGAACATTTCCAAATCTGAAACATTATATGTTTAATTTTTTTTCAATTTATTAAAACGTTAACAGGTCCCATTTAAATGGTCCGGAGTCCAAACAGGTGTTTCTTTATGTACAAACTATATATTTTTACTTACATATATTTTTGCTGAGGCCCTTACACCGCTAACAAACAATCCGCACTTATTTCTATTTACACGAAATATATATGTTTGACTATAATTTTAGTCGTACTGAACAGTTCAATGTGAATGTATTTAACCAATTTAAAACTCGCAAATGACATAAGAACACTCAGCAAATACGTAATTGCGGGATCTATAGCTTGCAGCATTTCATTTTTTTGGATGATTTGGATATATTTCTTGGACCCGAGCAGTATGGGAACACACATGTTTTAAATTGCTTTCATTTTAACGAAGTATATGTTTCTTAAATTGTCCATCGTTTACTTACTTCAATTTATTCCGCAAGTCGCTTGGCTAAGTTAGAAATGTTTGTTTTTTTAATTCTTCACCATTTCGAGAACAGGACTGGGGCCTTTCAGATTTGGAAAAGTCGCGTCGTTTTTTTTTAACTTAAATTGTGAAATTATTGTTGTATTCGTTTGCTTACAAATTTTAATAAAAGTCTCCAAGAGAATGAACAGTTTAAAGCACTCACAGTAAAATATTTCAGTGTAATGTGATATCTTAGAACCCGTATAAAATATCCAGCATATACTTTCATTTGAATCGGCTTTTTAAGTTCTTTACATTCTATAAATTATCCTTATACCCAGTATTAATTCCATGAAAATAACTGCACTCTCGAACACAAACCCACACAAACCCATAGGTAGATATCAATTTCATATTGTGCAAAAAGCTTATGTACACTAAACAGCACCCGCTTTTAAACACATATTTTACAATAAAGACAAATAGAATGAAAATTATGATAAATGTGCAAATTTTTGTTTAACATTATAACTTAAAAACCTGTAATCACAAATTAATTCTGTTAAAATCTATTCAAACACATACTAAATTACAGGCATTTAAACACCCACGAAGGGTACCGCACAAGCTAATCTGGGACGACACTTTACCCACATTCAATAAAACCGGTTTTCATAGAGCGCGGTTTCTACACATGTAGGGGCCGCTTTATGGCAATCGCAATTATTTTTCAAGTATCACTTGTCATTTCAACTAAGACTAAGGGCGTAAATGGTACAACGACCGGAACGCAAAAGGCTGTATTGTTTATTTCGCTTACAGCTCACTTGTTACTAGGATCTTTGACTAGGCAGTCTTAAACATTCCACCAATCCCAAAGTTTAGCCATCTTGCAGTAGGTTAAGTGCAGAGGAGTGAAATTTGTTGGCGAACGGTGACAAGCTTCTATCATCGACGAGAAAAAAGTATGTTCTTTAAATATATTGTGCTTAATTAAGAAGAATATGTTCAATAAAGAATATGTGCATACACCGCTCGTAATGATATATGGACTTAATGATGTATTGCATGCGTTCGCTCATTAAATGACTGTTTTCACGTGAATATCCGACCTCGTGGAGTAATCTTCTGTTTAAAAAAGGTGTCTGCACAACATTTATTGTTGTAATGGTTGATTTATGTGCGACCTTTTTTCAAAACTGGTTGTCGTAATTAAGCGTCCAATATTGCGAGATATGATTTTAAACCAAATGTATATGGGAAGTGTTAGGAGTCATTATCAACAGCTGTGAATGACATATACTGTAGTAAATATTTTGGAATAATAGGACATGGTACGGCAAATGTATTTACAATTTATAAATATTGATGACGCTTAAACGATTATCAATCATTAGTACACCCTTACTGATGTATAGACCAGTTGATTGTTATTGTTTACATTCTGGATATTCCGCGCATGCGCACTGACTGGTTGGCAAAAAGCTCTGGTTGCAGTAACGTAAAAAAATGTATAAAGAGCGTTTGTTTAGTAAATAAATGGGAAAAAATCCGATATAGACATTCAAACACCTAAATTATAGTGCAAATATAACATATTTAGTACCAAAAAATGTACATTCATTAATATAATTTCCTCTTTATAAAAATACGAATTATTTATTAGCATCAGAGTAAAGGTGGTCGGAAGACTAAATATATACTGACAATTTCACAAAACAAAACTATAAATTAGCCGTATTTTTTCTAATAGTAAGACTTTAATAAATGATATTTCAAATATAATACCACATATAATAATTTGATTATAATTGTAAGTGGAAGATGTGATATTGTTATTTTTCATCAGCGATTGAAAGTTTAAGAGTTGCATTGAATCAATTATAAAACAAAGCCCTAAAAACGCGGGATACATTACAATCTTTTAATATTGTGGTTATGTTCTTTTACATTGAATGAATTTTGGTTTCGTTTACATTGAATGACAATATTAATACATTTTAGCATACACATTGAAAAAAACCCTGCATATTATGCAAATTGAACTGACTTTAAATGTAAATTGAAATCTCTTTATTAGTGATAATGAGTGATACAATCTAGCATGTTATTATACTATAAATCTATTATATTTATTATACGCAAGTATTTATTTTTTTACCCCTAACGTGATTGCTTGTTTTTATGATGGTGTTTCCTTCACTACAGTAACATGCAATCATTACACGTGGACTTTACATTTGCCGGTACCTGTTCAATACGTTAATTGTGTGGCAGTATATGTGTGCAATATTTTTAATTTATAGTTATTAAACACTTTATTATTATGATTAAACTGGCTATTATAATCCATTTCGGACAAATGCCTTCATTAAAAAAAAACATGTTAACATATTTCTTGAAGCAGCAGTTAAGTATTTTGGCTTTAAAATTTGGCTCAAATGACTGCTCAATATACCAAGAGATGACATGGAGGTATCATAAATTGTCGTCTGCCACATGTTTTTTATACAGGGACCCATTTATAGGTCCCTAAGTTTATGACACCATGTTTTGTTTGGACAGTATCCGATCATAACGAGATAATCGGTTTGTGATGAACAAAGTGGCAATTAAAAACATCGCGTTAAAAATGCTTTAACAGAGACTAAGAAGGTCAAAATTGGTGTGAACTATAAATCTAGCTGTGAGGAAACATTTACATGTGTGTTTTAATCAAGGTTAACTTCGTAAGACAAACGGGATTATACAGCAAACATCACGTCCTCATTTTGTTTCTGCTCTTCAGAATGACAGGTCAGTTGCGAGATTCAGATACAACACAACTAGAACAGTGGATCGGTCAAGGGCAAACACAGTTTACCCTGTTGTACAGTGCGACCCTTGATGGTTGTACGTCACAAACGTTCCATGCAAAATGCGACCACCAGGGCGCCACAGTCACCGTGGTGTACAATGAGGTGGGATCCGTTTTCGGTGGTTATACCTCTGCGAGCTGGGCGGCTGGCATTGGTGCTACACGAGACGACAAGGCCTTCTTGTTCCAACTGAAATTCTCCGATAAAGATAAGTTTCAAAAATTTCCAGTTTCAAATGCCACGTACAGCATTTTTTCAAATGCAAGTTTTGGACCCATGTTTGGTTCGAATAGCGCATGTGATATGAGCCTATTCTCCGGCACTCTAAATAGCAGCGGCGGATTCTTTCAGTTGAACGGCAATTTTTCATTTGGTACCAACTACACGATGTCTGGGGTATCAAACTGGAATGAAATACATAACGGAAACCTGAAAATTAAAGAACTTGAAGTATACAGTGTAGCAGGTTTGACTTTTATGTTATACTTCCTTATGTCATACAATATATATCATAAGGACCATTTTGCCAAAATAATTTACTTTAAATACTTATTTTGCTATGTTCACATCCAATTTAGAATTTTGCTCTTGATCTTATAAGTTATCCCTTGAATATTGGTGAACGTATATTTGATAGTTCCTGTTGCAATAAGTTAAGCTCATCAATGTTTGTTGCGTTACATTTTTTTCTAGTGTTTCAATTCGATGTGAAAAGAACAAATCTCTATCCTTCCTCTGTTTGGACTTATAAGATGAAACAAATATTGTTTTACCTCTGATTTTCATTAATAGAGTTTCTAAAAACAGCTGATCATTCATAGTAAACTGCAACAAGTTATCACAGACATTATTCAGTAAGTCAGTGGTATAAACAGGTAGACAATACTGTTTTTTAATTATTTCATTTTTCAATTTAATAATCTTTAGATATTTTGTTTCATGTAAAAATGAACTGTTTAACTTCCAAAAGCCTTTACCATGGGTTTCTTTACAGAGATGTTAATCTAGTCTGGCTTACTGAAAAGTTGTTTTCCATGTCTATTGGTTTACATCACCATTTATAAAACTATTCTTCAAGCTTATATCATTTATAAGTCACATATAAATACCGTTGTAACTCATTCGCATGTAAATAATAGGAAATACATCGAACAACGACGGTAGACTTGGGGACATTGGTCCACTAAACACTTAAATAAATACCCGCACTTAAGGCGGGTAAACAAATGATGTGATGGGAGAAAAGAAATAATGATAATCAATGCCTCATGCACATTTAAAACCATAAACATGAAGAGCTTTAAAAAAAACTATTTTAGAACATATGCGAAAACTTTGCCACATTTAACCTCATTATGTCAGTTTACGCATGACGAATCCTGTGTCCTTAAAAAGCTATAATGACTGCGTAATTGTACTTACAAATGGATTGGTTCCGACGTTCGTCAAAATTTGAGGGAAGTTATAATATCCAGCAGCTAAACATCTCCGGAAGGAGCGTTAAATCTCCGGTGCCGTAAGGGACGTAAAATCCTCGAAAGGGGCGTTACATCGCTGGAAGGGACATTAATTCACCCCGTAAAATTTGTGTTAAGTTTACAAGCTACTTGTTTTCGTTATATAGTTTTTTTATTAAGCGGGGCATTGAGAAAACAATCCTTAAAACGTTATTAGCTGTTTTTGTTTCGCCGAATAGATTATAACCATGCTCTATGTATTTTAGCATGTTCAGTATTTAACACACATTTTTCTGTGTAGTTAAACCTCCATGGGCAGTACAGCAGGAATGGCGAAAAGTACCGGAATGGAATAAGAAGGTATGTTCAGTAAATTGATGAAAAGTGAAACAATAATTGATTGTCCGAGAAACATGTATTTAGTTATAATAAATAACTAATGTTCATTAGTTAAATGGGCAACTAATGTTTCAATGGTCAATAAAACAAAAAACTTAATTAAACCAACCTTTCTCACGATCTAGCTGGTGCAGGAGCTCATTCAAGAGGTTCAGTCGATCAAACCGAGGCATAGTTTGATCCAAGATTATCGCATCGTCCTGATTGGCCCAGTCGGTTCCGGGAAATCGAGTTTATGCAACACGATCAACTCAGTGTTCAAGGGTAGAATCACACATATGGCTCTTTGTGGGGAAGGAAGACATAGCGTCACCAAATCCGTACGTCACAATGACAGCCTTTAATAATGCATATAAAGTTATTATGGAACAAAACGTTTGGCCAATAAACCTATAACTATATATAAGAATTTATGGAAATGAGCTGTCAGGTGCAGTATAAATACGTACTTATTTTCATTACATTATTTGATGTGTGTCTTGTTATTCTGTCGTTTTATTGTTTGTATAGAAAATCTAAAACAGACACAAGGCGAACATTTTAGCATTTACTTAAACGATATTCGTGATTATTCGGCACGAAAACTTGAAGAGAGAGCCTTGACAAAGTTTTTAAATCACCGTTAAATACAATTTATGAAATAATAACTGTATATTTCCCATAATGGCGTTAAAGCCGCTGTATTCAGAAGCAAGCCAGACCAGTATCCTTCCAGTAAAGCTCGCTATTTCATATTAAAAAATATCGATTATCGATATCACTATATTTCAGTACCAGCCATACGTATTCAAATCAACACGAGGCAAAGCCCTTCAAGCGCGCATATGTGACACGAGGGGGCTGGAACCTGATTTGGGTATTGACACCATGGAGTTCAACTTTTTGTTGGATGGTCATATTCCAGAAAACTATCAGGTATATAATTAAACTGTGAATAGTATGAAACGCAAAACAGCCTTCCTTTAAATTGCTACGGGAATAAACTACATTTTATCCAATAAAAAACATTCATTTTAATTTTGTAAATGAATTATGTCTTTCGACCTTACAACTAGATTTGATTTAAAACGTTTTTAATAAAATAAAAAGTATGTTATTTACCTTTGGATTATTTACCTTTGATCAGTTTAATCAGTATAATCAGATTATAAATAGTTGTGTCCGGTTTAAGTGATTGATAGCACAGTTAGACTCCATGTATAGTGCATGCGATGAAAAGATAATGTGCCAGTAGAATTGCGCCAATTTTGTTATTATGGGAACGCAAAGTTAAACAGGGTCTAAATGTAAACGAATAAAACGTTGTGTATTGTTGAGGGATTTAACTTCATAGCGTGTTTAAGATCGTTTAAAGTTGACCTAAAAACATGACATCAACATCAGCATTATAATAATGATTTTGTTTCATTTTACTTATCTACATCAGTAAATGAAGAATTTGTTTAGCCCACATGTCTATGAACGACACGCTGTAAATGTCGAAATTCCTAAGTTTAAAATCAAAAAAGGGCAATCGTCTATGTATATTGTAAACAAATCACATACGGTGCGGTATGTGATGTTCTTGTTCATGTTTCTCCTGTTATTAAATTAATTTCAACGCCGATTTTATCTGATTTGATATTAACACACTGGCAATACGAAGTTATTGTTTGCCTCCATATTAACATTGTCTACGACCACTTTGCTGTTTACTGGTATGAAGTATATATTGACAAAAATCAATTAAATTCAAATTTGTTTTACTCAGTTTCAACCTGAAAAACCGATTTCTTTTGACGATCCGGCGTTTGTGACGAAGCCAGAATTAAACAACAAGGTTCATTGTGTAGTCTTTGTTCTGGATGTATCTTCGCTACTAAAGCTTGACCCAGAAACGCTGGCAAAAATCAAAAGTTTCCGGGCTCTTACAATGCGGAAAGGTAACACTTAAGTTTTGTGCCGTTTTGTCTGTGTCAAGACTATTATACTCGTGTGAGAAGACGTGTTTTTTACACGATTACAGATTAAGATGAAATTTAAATTTATATATAGCAAATACAAAAAATGTATATCAACCAATATTATGTGAACGTATTCTTGATGAGCATTACAATGGGTCGCACAATGTTACATTAAAATATACACAGATCCTTAATTATGATTCGATTTATGCTCATCGAATGACAGACACTTCTCAAATCAAAAAGTACTGCAATGTGGAAGCAATGTTATCAGTTTTTCTCCGTCGCTTGTCAAGGGTCATTGCGGTGTGCGCCGTATATAGTCAACATTTACATAGGGGGGGGGGGGGGAACTACATTCAAGGCCACATGCGTTGTCCGATCTTATTAACACTTGTTCAAAACATGTATCCCAATAATAGCTCAGCCAGATAACATTTTAAATAAGATTTTGAAAACTTATTTGTGTGCCCAAACATTATGAAACTTCATCATCACATTTGTTCCTATGATATATCAGCTGAGTTCGATAATAGGTCAAGTCCATTGAAATACATGGTCGCCAGTGGGGTGGTCAATTGTCCCTTTATGGCTAGAGTTACATTGTTTGAACATTTCAGAAGATACACTTGTAGTCAAATAAATACTCTAGTTGTCACTTTTTGTAAACTCGTCGTTTTGAAGCTAGCTGAGAACATTTGTTTCAATCATTTATTGGTCGAGTTCAATGATGGTTTTGGTCCGTTGAAAAACACGACTGCCAGGGAGGTGCAAATTTCAATATATGGCTAGAGTGAAACTTTGAATACTGGAGACTGCCCATTTTTTATCCAATCGTCAAGACACTTGTTCAGAGCATTTGTTCTTGATATCTTAGCGTAGAGTTAACAAGAGTTTGGTTTGTTGAAAACAAAATGGCGGCAATCTGCGAATGAAGCTTGCAATTATGGCTACAGTGCAACAGTTAATACTTTAATGTTGTTTCTGTCTGAAGCAATGGCTTACTACGGGTTGTTTCACAAATGTTGTACTGCATGTCCAATATACATCCAAAATTATAAAAGGAGTAAATACTCGTTATTCTGGGTTGGAATTAAAAGTTCTACTGAAATATTGTCACTTTCTAAAATATAGTTATACTTATTGGCATAGAATTGAATATTACAGTTTTAATATATTCAACTTTTTTTTCTAGCAACTGGTTGCACCAGATAGTACAACATAAAAATGTTTCGGCATGTCTGTATTTTGTCTGCACATGTATCAAGGTCCTGTAATAACTAAATAAGTATAAAAACAGTTTGAGCTCATCATACAAAGCTTTTCTGATGATCTTTGTATTGTGATATCGCTGGTCCGAACGTCAACCTTTAGTTTGTGAGCACTCTAACCGTGCTGTAATTTATTGTAAAATCAGCTGTATACTTCCAGTTACTTACCATGTCTGTAACACTGTTATAATCAGTTTACCAGCAAATAATTCCATTATGTATTCATATCAAATAAAAGAGAAAACTGCAATATGCAATAATTTTTATTTAAAAATTCTTAACGAAACAAGGATATTGTAAAGTTGTTCCTTAAAAATACATGTTGATTTATTTTATATGTACAAGTATGCTTTTAACAGATTCGTCTGTAATACATGTTTTTATCTTGCTCCCATTACAAAGGAATACCTCAAGCGATTATCTTGACGAAAATCGACCTGATAGACAAATTTGTCGCCCGGAACTTAGAGACGGTATATTCGAGCTCTGTAATTGCGAAAACAGTGCAAAATGTCTGCGATATGTTCGGCTTCCCAATGCACCACGTGTTTCCTGTAAAGAACTACGGAGATGAGTTGATGCTGTATGACGGGTTGAACTTCCTGACACTCTTTGCGTTGAGACAGATCATGTACTTGGCTGAGGATCATATTGAAAATCAAACAACTGACAGCATTGATTGTCCTGATAAAGAAAAGGGACACGATTTAGAATCTGCTTCAGAAACCATTTAATTCGGAAGCTGGGGTTATTACATTCAAGTATTATTGTGCATGACTTGCACATACACAGTTTTCCAAATTCAATTTGATTAATGATAATGTAACGATTTACAACGCGTACGTATTTGAATTATGACTGTTAGAATTCATTCTCAAGTGTCTTGTGTCTTGTATATTTGCGTCTATGAACTGCTATGAATTTATTTGTTTTTAATAATGGGATTAATATGCATTTGGTCATTGAGAAATGGTTAAGCCTTTTTTACGGTTAAGGAATAAACTAGTAACTGGTTTTTACTGAGGATATGTACTATCTGCAACGAACTATGACCTACTATTTGCATTGCTCTTTTCATTTCTTTTTATACAATATGCTGACCGTGTGTCATTGATTATTATAATATATTATTGTCATTTAAATGAATACGTCGTCTATTTTATTGCAATTTAATTGTTATCATATTTGGTTCCACAAATAATTCACGTTCATTTTGTTATGTTATTATGAATTAATTGCCAAGTTTGAGGTTTTACGAGCCTTTATACCGGGTTTCAAATGTATTTGCATTGACAGGTTAAATGTGGTTACCCTAGTTGTAATCGTATGCGTAATATTTTGTGGAATACATTTTCTTTTGTGTTCAGACAATTGGTCACTTATGTTTTAAGTAAAAGACTAGCGAATGGTTATAAGAATGAGTCTCTTTGTATGGTTGCTACATTATTATTTATTATAAATTTAACAATGCATTATGCCGTAATGATGCGTTTAAGGTAAAGATGATGTTAATTACCATGTATAACAGTGCCATGCTTTTTTATCTAAGAATTATAATGCAAATTGTGAGTTTATCTGAGTTTAACAGTAATAATTCACGGTTTGATGACCAAAAATAACAATGTCATTTGAAATCAATCCTGTTTGAACGAATGTATTATTATATATTCTAATAAAATCGTGTTGTTTTTTCACAACCGGAGTGTGTTACAGTTGCTGACATGCTGATGAAAGTCAAATAAAGGTCTATAGCGACTGTTTTTACCTTCCACACTGCTTTTGCAAATAATTGTTGAGAACTATTTTTAGAGGTGCAAACATCACAAATAGATGATGCAAAAGAGGACATTCATAAAATGTTACATACCGGTATGCGCTATAAAAATATGTTTATTTGATACTTTATTTGTGTTTATCGGATGTCGTGTTTTCTTCGTACAACGGTTAAAAGACGAAATAGGCTGAATCATTTAGTATTTTCAACTGAATTTAAAATGTCTGTTACCACCAAAGAGTGATATGTTTTCGGTTACACCATTATATAGTTTAATTTATATAAACTTCCCAATCAATTTTGGGATCGTTAGGAGGTACAGTGCCGTGTACGCATATGCAAAGGCATATGGGTCCGATTATGAAAAAACAGGTAAAACCCAAAGTCACACGAACAACTGTAGAGCGTAACTTTCGTAGATCTTATGTAAAGTTCATGCGATTTAAATATATATTGTGTTTGTGTCAGATGATAATATCATTCACAAGAATGATATTTATAAAATGAGATACCTCTAGTTGCATAGTGAACCGAAAGTGAACGTGAATTGTCATTTTAGTATAAACGGATATCACAATGTTTCTAGCAGTGGCAAATAACATACTATAAAATCAATTCATATCTTAAATTTGATATGAGTAAACACATTCCTAGATAATAATTACAGTATGGGACACAGACATCGCGGAACATCGTTTAACACAATCGCTCAATTATGTTTAGTTGTATGTAGCCTTGTTTATCGGAATAGCAATCTGAACACTTCGGACAGTGGGCTACACCACAACGATCGCCGTTATGGCGAAATTGTCCGAGGAATCCCGATTGATCGGAATAGCACAACGACAACAGCCGATCGACCCTATAATCAGGTGCAAATTGTTAATATTTAAAAAAACAATACGACAATGGCACCATACGACTTCTGCTGACGTCTATAATTATGTCTAGCACCACACGCTAGCGATATTGCACACCATGTTAAAAAGTGTATAAAAACGCGGATATTTTAGATGATAATTGAAAACGAAAGTAAAAGTAAATGATGAACGGACATAATTTTCCAAAATTAAGAATCATAAAAACACGTCTTTGTGGCGAGATTTATATCTAATTATTAAGGATTAAATCCGATCTCGAAGGCACGTTGTTTGCGTCAAATTGCGTGTTAACCCACGTTTTGTATTGTACTAGTATTATTGTTCTGGTATTTGACCACACAGCCAAATATAAGTGCTAGTTGGATTAATAGTTGAATAATAAATGGTAAAATATTTAGTACAGTCGATCGGTGTATAGCGGATTTTAGTGGGTAGCGGATAGGTTACAAGTTTTTTGCAAAATCATTGTATTTATGTTGAGATTTATAGTTTTCAATGAATTAAAGTTTAGTTTATTTGATATTACAGTAGACAATTCGTCCACGAGTATACATGAACTGTCAATATAATATACATAAAACAAAGTCACAGGTCATTCAAATTATAAACATCAAAAATAAATCTCTGTACATTGTCCAAAAAACAATTAAAAAATAAATAAATATTGGGTATTTTAGAAAAGACAATAAAAAGCGAGATCGGTGCATAAATATATACCAACAACCTACACTAATCATAATATGTATTATACGTATTTCTTATTTCCCATGCGTTATTATTAAATACAATGGCACAATACGACTTCTGCTAACGTCCATAATTATGTCTAGCACCACACGCTAGCGATATTGCACACCATTTTATACAAAATGTATACAAACGCGGATATTTTAGATGATAATTTAAACGAAAGAAAAAGTAAATGATGAACAGCCATACTTTTCAAAATTGAGAATCATGAAAACACGTTTGTGTGATGAAATTGCTATCAAATTATTAAGGATTTAATCAGATCTCGAAGGTGCATTGGTTGCTTTTAAACACATTTATTGTATTGTACTAGTATTAGTGTTATTGTATTTGACCACATCATCAATATATTGATACTTGGAGTAATATGGGAATAATTAAAGGTTAATATTTGACATCTCAAGTTCATTGTTGCATTTGGAAATATAACAATGGCATACACTTTTAATACATTTAACTCAGACATGGATTGAATAATAGAGTACCAAAGTATTCATAAAGTGGTCTGCACTTTCAAGGTGTGTAAACGGACTGAACTATGTAAGGTATTATAGCCTATCTCATACATAAACTTTACATAGTTCAGTCCGTTTACACACCTAGAAAATACAGACCACTTTATGTATACTTATGTACGCTGATATGCTGATAGGTTTAAGCTATGTATTATATTCACATTTTGCATCGAAATTCGGGGATAAAAGAGGCAATCTTTGTGAAAACGTAAATAAAGTTGGATGTGTTTGTAACACCTACTATTTTAAACACACGAATACACAATCCATTTAATCGTAAATACTTTTTCAGGATAAGGTATTTATATTATATGCATCGAAATAATTGGATGCCAATAGATTTGCTTAAATGTGCATGTTTAGTGCATCAAAGTTAAATATTGTTTAATGCATACCAATAACGTTTTAAGATTATTTTATACAAAATGCTGGAAAAATAATGTTAGAGAAAAACATATTATATAACTAAACTACTATACCTTACGTATGAATAATTTTACTGATCGTTTGATGTGATCAGAATGTTGTAGTCACTCACAGAACAAACAAACAATAGTATTTGGTCTACACGGTTACTAAATGGCGTTTTTAATGCTGCAATGCACGGATTGGAAATTAGATTATATTTTAAGATTATCAGTTTCTGTGTGTGTTTTCTTTTAAGGAAAATGGTAAAATACAAATTTAATATTCTCATTTAAACAAGCATTTATCGAGAATGTATCAACTACTATCATTGTGTAATAGCTTAAATAAATGTGGGGCAGTTTGTTAGTCAATTGATGAACATGTGTTTAACACGTTTAGCATAAAAACATTATTTTTGAATATTAACGTATGCAGATCGTTATACACGATTTTTTATATAAAATAAATTTCATTTTTACCCGCTCTTATTTCCAATAGTCTTTAAAGACGACACATGCATTTTTTATCGTTTTCTTTTTGACGGTCTTGTGTGTTTGCGTACCTCAACTCAACCCTGCTAGAACGACAAATCCGAGAAAAGTCCACACGTGGCGCCAACTCGTTGACACGTATAAACGAACCCTTATGTATCGTGGCGGCGCCTACAATATTGGTTTTGACGTTGCGGGGTGTTGGCAATCTCAATCGCGCCAACAGAACCAATGGGATATGACACAAATAAGCAAACGTGTGTTGATTGCTGGTTGGTTAGTTGTATTTAATTAATGCGTTAATAAGAAAGTTTTTCGGTCGACATTTCGTTCCATGGTCTTGAGATGATAATGACATTACTTATAACTGTAAATAACGAAAATCAGACTATGCGTCGCGCATAATATATTCTTCCTGAACCAATTTCGCATATTTTGAAATGTTATATCGCGTACAGAAAAAAACCTTAATCATACGTTCAAGGATCTAAGTCTAATTTGGCAAAAATGTTCAGCATCTTTTGAGACAAAGTGTTGCGAACAATATTTAGCTCTTGCATTAAAGACAATTTTCGCACTTGAAATTGATATATCTTATATATAACACATTACACGCAGGACTTTCACTTGAAACAAATGTATATAAACAATCTGACTGTGGCCCGCGTAGATTAATGTTTTATGTCCAAAAATCAACTTTCTTACGAATTGGGACGGAGACTAAAACAAACTTAGCACAACTGTAAACCATGGTCAGTTTCATACTGCCGTGAAATAATAACATCTGTTTTTGTCGAACATCTACTGGTGTATAGCCAATGTCACAGTGAAGACTTTAAGTTTATGGAACAGTAACATATATTTGTGTCCGATCTTCATCTGTTTTATGCACGATACAATTTGTTAAATAAATAGTTGCAAATGATAATCGAGAGAAATTTACCACGTGCAACAATTGTATCACCCTCTTATAAGGCAAATTCACAGTGGACATATTTGGAGTGTATGTATATTTATTATAGAGATATATAAGAATATATTTTTATAAAAATATCCGACTCCTAAGTTTAATGTGCTTGATTGGAATGTGCAGTTACATTTGTCTTGAAACAATATTTATATAGTTTTTCGTAAACACATGCAAGCAACACAATACAACAATGCATACGATTTTTGCCAAAATACCACAAACACGTAGACATTGCTACATATGGCCTAACATTAACACTGCAAATGATTGGAAACAAAAACCCCAGAGCATTTTTCTCTTTTGTTGATTAAATTTAGCAGATGATCATCATATGAAGTTGAAGGAATGTCCAATCGTGTGCAAAATAACGATTCGAACACAATACATTCCCATATAAGTCATGCTGATGTAAATTGCAAGATAAATATTGTTTAAATGAGTAATAGGATTGTATTTTTAAACAGAATCGTTTACACTATGATCGCACACTTTTTCCTTTAAATATCACGTATGTACATTGCATCAGTAATATTACTGTAAAAGTTATTTTCGTGTTGTAACTGTACGGACAAATATATTGTTGTGGTTTTATGTGCTGAGTATTTTAAATGTTTTGCGTCTTGTCTCAGAAATAAGCAACGTCATGCGACGATTGGGTTTTATGCTATTATAGACGGAGCACATGCGTTTGACGTCATCACGAGAGTATCGTTTTTAATGTAAACATCATCATTGATACAAGGTCCCTATCGATACTAGATCACCGTACGATAATAAGGTTACATATTTACCATTATACTAAATAATTAAGTCATGTAGGGCTGTTCTCTCTAATTGAATCATCATATTTTACTCGAAGGCATGTTTTACACTGTAGACTGTTGTTCTCGTTTAATATTTTGGAGATATTGATAGGGGAGAATAGTTGTTCACTGCTTAATCCCTTAAATATGATTAAATTAGAGACTATAATAAAAAATTGCACTGAAAAAAAGTTAAATTCCACTTTAAAACCGCCGGAAAAAATGAAGATGCAAAAACAGTTAATTTTTTTGTGTCAAGTTCTTTCTTGGTTTGTACATGACATATCTTTTTTACTTCTTAAATCGTTTCAGCTTAGAATGCCCTTTAAGAAAATGTAAACAGTTTGTCTATGTGCAAAATTTTGCATTTATTTTCACTAAAAGTTGTCGCTTTTACATTGATTTAAAAAAGGAAAAATATAAGCATGTTGTGACCTAAACACACAACATGCCCCGTCACAAAGGAGCCGTATTTACAGAAAATCAACATTTTTGTGCGGGGTATTATGCGTTTTTGTAAATTTCATGAAATAAATGCGTTTTGTTTCATGAATTTAATGAGCAATGTGAATTTTAAAGAAAAAAACTGCTTTTTCAGTGAAAAAAAAAACACATACAGAAACTTGTCTTAAGTATCTTAAAGTGCACCAGTTCGTGCTGAATAAATACATAAACATTTTTTAATAACTGTTTATTTATTTTCGACATAGCATGTAACAAAATTCCAGTATATTGACTGATTTGTATAAGTAAGGTTATTTTTTTATTTACTCTTGAACGCCCTTTGTAAATTGAAGCACCGAAAGCGAAAACCAGATGGCATATCAGGCATTATTATTAAATGCATTTTCAAGCATTTCTATATGAAAGATCGATCTGAAATTCGGCGTGCACATTGGAAATAGGATTATGATTAGCAAAAAGTGCCTATTTTTCGTGATTTAAATATTTAAAGCTGTCTTATATGTTACATTATACTAAATAATCCAGTCGTGTAGGACTGTATATATACTTTCTAAAACAATCATCATATTTTACTTGAAGGCATGTTTTACACTTTCGACTGTTGTTCTCGTTTAATCTTTTGGAGGTGTTGATAGAGTAAGAATAGGTGTTAACTACCTAATCCATGAAATATGATAAAATACGAAACAATAGTAAATCAATGCGCCGTAGACGCTGAAGGCATGCGGCTAGATTAAGTGTGCTTGGTAAGAAGTAAAGTTCTTAAAAAAAAGATAGTTCGACTATGTATATAGATGTCAATATCTTTATCCATAGTCAAACTATCTTTTTTTAAGAAGACGTTTTGTCGGAAGTTTTTTTATTGATTTAGTATGTGTATGCATTATTATAAACAGGTTTATAAAAATCAAGGCTGCAGCTGCATTTTTCAAAAAGTCACAATGGATAGTCGATCATTAAGTCATGGCCATCCTACATAGGCGGTGAAGATATGTGGCTGGGAACGAGATTATGACCCATCTGGGTCTGTCACTTTTTGTGTGTCATAAATGCTGAATGCCCGTTTTGGATGAAATGACGTCCTTATTCAACCAGTATCGGTACATGTTATGCTGATCAGTTTGTGTTGATAATATCTCCATTGATCGCGTATCTGGATGAATATAATTAATTTCAAAGTACTGAATTTATTGTACTAATATTAATCCGTAAATACTCATGGTTGCCATGGAAACAAAAAATATTATTTTTCATATTTATTACTATTTTAAAGAATTTAAGCCTAAAAACCACAGAAAATCAACAAAATATGTTCTGGACGGATATGGAACATCATTAACATGTTTATTATATACATAAATATATGCACATTTTCTGGAAAAAAGTGTGTATTCAGATATTGAACATTTTGTACAGCTATGAACTTAAAACTAAAACGAATAACTCCTCATGATACAATTTGTGTTGTGTGTCTGTCTGCCAGACACTATTTTGTTTATTTAGCAATTCAATTTTGTTCCATGATTGATAAAATTAAGTAGACAAAATACATTAAGTTAACAGTTGCCATGGAAACAGTGATTTGTGGATTGCATATGCATGCTGTTTGTGATCAACAATGTATTTGAAGTTAATATATTATTAATCTTTGCATAAGTGTCAAACCAAATTCACTGGTGCATTTCATACGTAGAGATTCGAAAACATGATTTTCAACTAAAACAAAATTAAAGCAATTAGCACTACATATTTAATGGCACACGTCACTAATTAACTCACTATAGATTGAACTTTAAACAGCAAAATATTCATTTACATGTAAAAATAAATCACATACAAACATAACATGAACACATACGTTAACATCACATATCTTGAGGTTTAAATGAACTACAACAGTACTAGTGATATTATTTTAAGACCACAATATTAGCAGGCATACAATACAATGTATTTCTTATCGTGTAAAGACTATTTTATAGTTAGATCACTATGAATGAATTGTTTATCATTAATCAAACAAATGTGTCCACACGACACGGATGTCCCCAACTGTAACTTTGTCACTACATAAAAGCATAAGTGTGTAAATGTTTTTGAGATATACATCGCCTTTATTTTATTTAGCTATTAGTTTGCTACATAACAGGTGTTCAATATTTCAATTTTGTTTGTTACATATGTCATCTGCTGCAGTTTGTAGATGCTTGTTTTTTCTGCCAATTCTTTGCATGCATGTTCTAACTTGGCCTAGAGACCATCTAGATAAAACTTGTGAACAAGTTTGGTGAAGATCAGATGAAAACTACTTGAATTAGAGAGCGGACACCAAGCTGAATGTTTAAAACGCACTAAGTGACCCAGTGAACTAGTTTTTTGCCCGGCATGCCCCATGTTCACACTTGGCGTAGACATTATGTAGATACAACTTCTGACAAAGTTTGAGAAAGATTGAATGAAAACTACTTGAATTAGAGAGCGGACACCATGCTGAATGTTTGAAACGCACTAAGTGACCCTATGACATAGTTTTTGGCCCGGCATGACCCATGTTCGTCTTGACCTAGACATTATCCGGATGCAACTTCTGACCAAGTTTGGAGATCGGATCAGAACTACTTGAATTAGAGAGTGAACACGAAACGTGTTACGGAGGACAGACAGACTGACAAACGGACAGTGCGAAAACTATATGCCGTTCGTTGGGGGCATAAACTATATTTTCATGTATCTGACATGGTGTGCTGAAACAACAAAAATGTAAAACAAATATTCGCTTCTCATACTTAATATATTATCTATGGATGACAGACTTATTGGAAAAACAACACAAGATACACATTGTTGATATTTTGTACTCAAATTCATGCACATCAATAAAAAAGTATTGTATTTATTCTTTGAAGAAAAATCACCTGTTAAGTCTGGATTACAAAATCTTATCTGTTAAAAAATGTCAATCACAACACAACATGAACACAATATATTGTCCATATTATCATCCACACAGAGTCCAAACTGTCAGTAAACTTGGTAAGCTCAGGTTGCATCAGGATTTGCCAAACACATTCCTGACATATGCATTATTGCTATCATTTCGCATGGAATTGTCATCGCTAACATGTCGTTGTGAGATTGCACAAAGATTTGCAACATAAATTTGATATTAGTTTTTAATACAACCTTGCTCAGTTCACAGTCTGTTAAATGTAATACAATAATTTTAAGTACATAAAATGAAAGTAGAATACGTCTAAGGGAATATATGCCCGTAAATTGTTCAACGAAATGTTAATATTGTCATTATAGAAAAGTTCAACAACAAATGATAAATTGAGAAGTGTTTAAGATTTTGACAACTACCTAGGCAAACAGACACATAAACCGCGTCTAAAATCGTCGTTATGACCGCCAAAACGGCTCATACAAACATCATGATTGGTGTAATAGATTCATTAAACATGAGATTCCATCCTATAAGACCAACTTTGATTTTTTTAATGAGAAAAACAAATGAAAAACTTATTTTAATTTATCTTTGACAAAATCCAGGAAGTTTATCCGAAAATTGTCACTGTCGACTGTGCCCTACTGTATTCATTTTTAGTAAAGCTGAGGTTAATTTAAACCATGTAAAAATCAAGAGAAAATACGGAAAAATAAAGGTCCACTGACTTATTTTTATTGGTTTAGATTATAGTTCAAAGTTAATGGCAAACAAGTTGTTATTGTTTTGACAAAGTCCGCGAAACGGTAGTTAGAGACCGTCAAGTGAGCAACTTATTCTCGCATGAATATGTAAACAATAAATACTGTGTCGTAGCCAATGCTTAACAATTTTGATTCAATAATGTTTTTTTTACATGTATTAAAGTTCAAAGTAAAACTATTATTAATGGCAAACAAGTTGCTATTGTTTTGACAAACTCCGCGAAACGGTAGTTAGTGACCGTACAGTGAGGAACTTATTCTCGCATGAATATGTAAACAATAAAATTTTTGTCGTAGCCAATGCTTAACAATTTTGATTCAATAATATTTTTTACACTTTGTATGACACTGTTATATAGTTATATAGTGATGTTCTGTATTTACAAGCCGGGTTATTGGGATCTGCGAAGAACTACTTTTATTGCGCACGCACTTATTAAGTGGTAAATCGGAGTTATACAAATTTGGTTTTGGCAGCCAGCCAAGTCAGCTCGTCTCAGAAATCGGTGTCAGTACTATGGCCTATGGGCTTCGCTCCAGGCCAAAAATTGCACAGAAAAAGGTAACATTCCACTAGAAAACAGCCAGCATAAAAGCCTTCAGTCTGAAGCAGGCCTGTATCACCTTTATAAACAAGTTGAAGTCTCAAATGCCCTCAATAACTATTACAGAAGAAGGTGTGGATAAACTCTTGAGTGGTCTCCGCCCCAGTAAAGCATCCGGCCCAGACCAGATTTCACCACGGATCCTTAAAGAACTTCACAAAGTTGTGTAAGATATTCCAATTATCCCTTAGCTCAGGTATCGTTCCATCAGACTGGGAGAAAGCAACTATAGCCCCTGTGTTTAAGAACGGATCAAGGTCAAAACCAAGCAATAACAGACCCATATCACTTACATGTATTGTCTCTAAACTGATTGAACACATAATTGTCTCAAACTTAAAATGTCCCACTTTTATAAGCACCAGCTACTTTCCCCTTTTCAACATGGATTTAGGTCAAAACATAGCTGCGAGACACAGCTGATTAGTTTTTCCAAGAACTATTTGACTCTCTAGAAAATGGTCAACACACTGACGTAATTGTAATGGATTTCTCTAAAGCATTCGATAAGGTCGATCACCACAAGCTTATCCACAAATTATCCAAGCTTGGGGTGAACTTAGAGGTCACATCCTGGATTAGATCCTTCCTCAGTAACCGTACACAGAGAGTTGCGGTTGAGGGTCATATCTCGGATGAACTCCCAGTTATGTCTGGTGTCCCACAGAGGCAGTCATAGGTCATTGCCTCTTCCTGACCTATATAAATGACCTCCCTGACAGTACAAAAAGTAAGGCTAGGTTATTTGCTAACGACACTGTAGTCTACCTGTCAATCAAGTCCCAGTCCGATTCAGTACAACTCCAAAATGACCTCTACCAACTAGAACAATGGGAAAGAGATTGGGCAATGAAATTTAATCCTGATAAGTGCAAGGTGTTACGTGTCACTAGAAAAAGAAACCCCATCATATTCCCCTACACCCTCCATAATACTGAATTAATATCAACTGTCAATGCCAAGTACCTTGGGGTTACCCTAACTAAGGATTTAAACTGGTCAAAACACATAAATAATATATCATTTAAGGCCAAAAACTCCCTCCATGTCATTAAGAGAAACGTTAGGACCCAGAATATCAAGGTTGAGGAAGCTGCCTATACGACGTACGAATGCCCACAACTTTAATATTTTTCAGTTGTGTGGCATCCCTGGCAAAATTATTTGGTTAATAAACTAGAAGGGGTCCAACGAGCAGCAGTCCAGTATGTCATCAATGATTATGCATACACCAGTAGTGTCACCCATATGCTGCAGACCCTTCATTGGAACACCCTTGCCCATCGCTGCATGACCAACTCCCTCACAATGCTAAACAAAATTCAACACCAGCTAGTCACCTTAACCCTAAAAGAAACTTATACTTTTAAATCCCCAAATCACGCAACCAGTATCACATGACCTCCTTTTTTTCCCGAACTAAAAAGTATTAGAACGGTCTTCCATACCCGGTCTCGATTCCTTCAAAACGAGACTCGGGGAGGATAAATTCTAAGTTGTAGCCCCTGTTTTTATTTTTAACCTAACACTGCACTTCTGGATTATTCTTACTTTACTGTATATATCTCAAATACTTTCTCTTTTAAATGCACTTTTGAACTGACTTACACTGGTTTCCCTGACAACGCCCCTCCCAATTTTAATCATGATTGATTGTTCGGGAGCATACCGTAGATGTAGATGTATGTTTTAATTCTTAAATCGATCAGCTTAGAATGACCTTTACGAAAAGGTATGGTTATGAGGGTCTCTATGTGCAAAATACTGCATTTAATTTCGCTTTAAGTTTTCGCTTTTAGATTGAATAAAATAGGGAAAATATTAAGTGTATTGTGATCTTTAAAGAAAAGGGGAGCAACTCATTCATCTTTCTTTACAAAATGTACAGTTGACGATTCATTAGTTTGAACTATTGACATTGAAGGAATAAGACCATCGTTAATGAATAGTTATTTCAGATTTATACAAATAAAAAACAAATATTTACCTTTGTCATGTCATTATAAGTTTTATATTCTTTACTAAAATGTATATTTTCAATTCGTTTACAAAATGCGTTGTCAAACGCCGCCATCATAGGTCACATTCAACTAAAACATTGAGTATCCCTCTGTAGTACGTAATTTCTAAAGAGTTCCTTTTCTCTTCTTGCATACAAGCCATTTAACAATCTAAGACATTTCTTATGTGGCTAATTCTAAAATCCTATATGTGTCTTGAGTATATTGCTGACTTCGAGGGTATTCTAACTTAAGATAGTAGGCTTTATTAAAAGGAACATCACAACACAAAATAAAAAGGTACGAGAACTTGCATACAAGTCTCTGGTCCGACCACAAGTTGAATACGCTTCCACTGTCTGGAGCCCATGGACCAAAACTGCCATCAATCAAGTGGAAAGTGTGTAGAACCTGGCTGCATGCTGGGTGCAGCGAGATTACTTTCACTTTTCCAGTGTCTCGGGCATGGTACAAGATCTTGGCTGGAGATCGCTCGAAGATCGTAGAAATGACAGCAAACTCATCATGTTCTACAAAATCTATCACAACCTTGTTGCCATACCGCTCCGACAATATATAAAAGCACCAATCCGCTTCACTAGGCACATGCACCCACTGTATCTACAAAAGGTACAGACAGGATCACTCTACCACTATTACTCCGTTTTCCCACACAGCATCACACTATGGGACAAGCTCTCAGCTGATATCGCTACCCTATCCGATTTTGAACAGTTTAAGAGGGCAGTGGTAAATGTGCGATACTAGTCTGTTAAATGATGTTTTTAACCCTCACTTTTATCTGTCACCTTCACTAAACTCTTTTAACCACTTGATTTCTCTCCATTCTTCTGGAGATTTTAAGCTTTTAGTCTCACTACCCAACAAAATCCTTTGTTGGGTCCTTTTAACCTTTCACACTCACTAATGTTGCTGACGCGCACATTTTCCCTGTCTATAATACTCGAAAGAACGGTTGGCAGTATACAGAGTAGATAGGTAGATAGATAGATAGATAGATAGATAGATAGATAGATAGAGAGATAGAGAGATAGAGAGATAGAGAGATAGAGAGATAGATAGATAGATAGATAGATAGATAGATAGATAGATAGATAGATAGATCGCTATCTACCGGATCTCGCAAAGTTTAAGAGGGCAGTGGTAAATATGCGGTACTAGTCTCTTAAATTATGTTTTTAACCCTCACTTTTATCTGTCAATTTGACCCAACTCTTTAAACCACTTAGTTTCTCTCCATTCTTCTGGAGATTTCAAGCTGTTATTCTTAATACCCAACAATATCCTTTGTTGGGTCCTTTTTGCTTTTCATTCTCACGATATTCCTGACGCGCACCTTTTCCCTCGAAAGAGTGGTTGTCAGTAAACAGAGATAGAGATAAAATATTAACTTTTAGTATGTGTTTTCTGTTGTATGGGGCTTTTGTCGAAATGGGGCTGCCAAAACGCGCGTTTTACCCACAGGTGTTGGGCGCGTTGCCAAGTCACTTTAACACTCACAATATGTCATAAAACAACATTTTTTATCAATATATATATATATATACAAGGTAGGTATCTCTTGACACAGAAAAATCACCTCCATTAACATTTTAAGCGATTAATTGACTAAATGGCGGTTTATTTTCGTAAACTATGTACCATTTTTCTGTATCAAGAGATACATACCTTGCCAATCCAGGCGTAATGATTTCTTCGCCGCAACCTCAAAAATGAACTCATCAATAGTGAAAGATCATGCAATCGTCAGGTCTAAATTAGAATACTCCTCCACTGCCTGGGACCCACATACAAAAGTTCAAACAAATCTACTGGAAATAGAACAACGACGAGCAGCTAGATTCATAAAAAAACAGATATCACTATACACAGTAAGTTCAGTAAATAATATAATAGACACCCTAAATTGGCCCTCACTAAAAAAACGTCTCATCATGCTATATAAAATTATTCATCATGTAGTTTTCATCACTCCTCCCAATAACCTTATTGTTCCTGTCGACCAGACTCAGCAGTGTCCACTGTATAAAACACATACAAACCTCAAAAGGCTCATATAAATTTTCATTCTACCAGAGAACAGTCATCCAATGGAATTTAATAACTCCCGTTATTTATTAGGTAACACCCAGCTGAGCATCTCTGTACATTGTATGCCTCTAAACGTATATGCGCCGGCACAAAGTATTCTTTACAAAAGGATTGTTGTATCTGAAGGAGAAGAACAAGAATCATCAGTGGTTATTATCAAACTGGCAGTATGTAACCTTTCCCTTAATATGTCCAATTTGCGCACAAATAGAAAACAGGGTTTTCGTACAGGACTGCCTTTGTAAAAGATGATGCAATTAAATGATTTCCTAACAATGCATTAACACTATGTACTGTAACCAACCACTTAAATAACTCCCTCTTAGTAATGTGCCAAAGCTGCTACATCTGCCAAGACTTCTGTCATCCTTTACGATTATAGTATACGATTAGTTTAGCTATTTGATCGATATGCAAAGGAAGCCATTTTGTTTGACGAGAACGATGTTGATTTACGGTTACACAACAGAAAATAGTTTCCCTTTGATCATGTCAAACTGTCAATTTACCCAAGAAAGTGATACAATATGCTTACGTTACAACGTATTTACGAAATTTGTGTTCACAATCAGAGATTTTAGTAGCCATTAAGAAATATTAGGAACTATTGGCTTATTTTGTTTCTGGTCAAGCTCAGAATGAATCTAAAAATTATTTACATGATAGAAATAGTATATTAATAAGTTCGCTATATACTTTAAAATGAATGATTTTAGGGTAATTCATACACATTGCAAAACGGAGAGGAGGTAAAACAATGCTCTAAAATATCCATTATATGCATCTTTTGATGATTAAGAAACTTGACAACGTTTTGGTAAATTCAGGGGGTGGATCGTACGCAAGTAACTGGCGTGGCGTAAGTGAGAAAAATAGTAACTGGTGTTCAAAATGGCGGTTAATGGGTGAATTGTGAATGTTTTCGTCGGAGTTTTTGAAAGGTTTGTACATTTACGATACTTATTCGACATTATACTTAGGCGCAGGATGATCTTCTGAAATCCATTTAACCTCGGTATAAATCCTATTGATAAATTATCAATATTACAAAAGTTATTGAAGACTTTATGCACAAGATTCTCATTGTTTACGATTGACACGGTTCATTGTATATGCATTTTTATGCCATATATAAGGGTTTCTCAGCAGTTTTTATGGAAAGATGGACTCAAAAACCATTATAGTTTACCTTTTATGACCACCAGGATGCTTCCAACAGGCAATCGCAATATATGCATCAAAATTCGAAAATTAAACCCCATTTCAATAACTGGTGAGCACAGTGCCCCCACTTTCAGTAACTGGTGTTTCTTAAAAAAAGCACACTTGGTATGTGTACATAAAACAAGGCTTGAATTCATGAACGTTTTCGTCTGAATTATAGACTCAGACTTAAAAAAGAATCGAACTATCATTTTATCTACAATTTGTGTCATACTAAAATCACATTTACTATAAAGAGATTTACACAAAGACCACTTTTCATTCATTATGCATGATTTAAAATCGCTAGATAATTGATTGAAAATCTCAGTCTGAGTCTATATTTTAGCCTTTCAACATTTGTTAATACGGGCCTTTGTGCAGTTATAATCCCATTCCTCACAACTTAGCTTTCTGTTTCAGAAACCATGAGTTTGACATTCGGGCTCCGCACAAAGGAAAGAAGAGAACGATAAGCAACCTCGGTGGAATTCCGAAAGGCGTTCAGTCGATTCGGGAACACTTCAACGTTAATGAATCAAAAATACTACCTTCGTTAAGACATGGCATTCCATCTAATTATTTAAAAGAACTCTAAATAAAACAAATAATGCTCTTTTTGTAATAGCTGATTTAAAGTGACTTTGACATTAAAAAGGGATTCGTATAAACAATGTTGTTTTAATCATAACTAAATGATTTTGTATAAGCAAAGAATAAGTAATGCCACGGATATGTGGGAACAATATTTGTCTCCCGGAAATCATGCACAAGCTTTGTCAGATAATGTGCATAATAGACAAATAACAAGATTCAACGAGGCCGTGTTTTCTTGTTTAAAGTGTTCGCGGAATTTTGATCAGAATGAGATTAATAGTAACTAATATTTGTGTGACACGGTAAAAGTTGTGTTACCCGTTTTGTGGCTTAAATCCGTGGGACAAGTACAGCGAACTATAAATATTAACGTTTTTCCTGAATAAATTGCATTGCTGGTAAAACTGTTCACGTTTGCGTTTTACATGACTGCTCGAATCTGTATTATATAATACGCATGATCTGTTCCATACAAATAAGACATACTAGAATGTACTTTAATTATTGTTACGTTTATTTACATTTAAATAATTATTCAAAATAAATTCAAATAAATGTAAATTGACTAGAAACACGGGAGCCGCGTTCTGAGAAAACTCGACATAATACTTGTGCGTAAAGTGTCGTCACAGATTAGCCTATGCAGTCCGCACAAGCTTATCAGGGACGACACTTTCCGCTTTTATGACATTTTTCTTTTAAATAAAGTCTCTTTTTAGGAAAAATTCAATTTAGGCGGAAAGTGTCGTTCCTGATTAGCAGTGCGGACTGCACAGGCTAATCTGGGACACTTTTCGCACATGCATTATGCCCAGTTTTCTCAGCACACGATTCATGGTATTAACACACACTGTGTTACTATTTACGAATGTAATAATAATGAAACATAAAATCACATTACTATTTGTAATGACAATCACAGCGGTTCGGAATGGGGGGATATTTATCACAATAAAATATGAACACACTCAGACTCCATGCCAACTTTAAACGACTAGAAAAGTATATGACGTTATTAATGTATGGTTTATGTCACTTATACGAAACTTAACTAGCACCAAAACCCATACTATATAAAATCTTTTCATGAATTCCACCACAAAATATTTTTAAATATATTAACAATGAAAATGCCGAAATCCGAACACAATGTATACATATTTTTTGATTATCTATGTGTCCTTGTGAATTTTTTTCAAAATCGCATATAATTGGAATGTACATATTGAGAAATAAGAACAAAAACAACTAAGTGTATACAAAAGCAAACGCTCAGTTCCAGAATGTCTACTCGTAGTATAGAACATACAGCTTGTAAACAAAATACTTTTAAAAAATCAACTGTGATAACTTAATTATTAATATCTATTTTTCCTATCCTATTTATAAAAGAACGGATGCAAGCCTACAAGTTTCAAAACATTCGAGAAAAATAACTTCAAAAAGACTGTCAGTGTTGATTTCCTGATTAGTAACATTAAAACGACGATAAAGCTCAAATTAAAGGAAATATTGTGATTTTTGGTTTGAATAGGAATTTTGTTAATTAAGCAAAAAATGGCACTCAACTTAAAAACAAGCAATTCAAACAATGAAATAACAAACAGGGAAACAGTGGCAAACGTTGTAGTTTTACAAGAAAGGGTGTTAGAATTACTCTTGATTAATTTCCACACAACATTGCTTAATATGATTTTTCATGCAATGCTTCCATTTGAACATTTTTCCACAGACGTGACAAGAAAATTTGGGAGCATCGTGCTTATCCATGTGCTGTTTCAACAGCCTCATTGTCTTAAATGTTTTGGTGCATGTTGCACAGGCATGCTTTCCTTTTCCATCATCCGGAGGGCTGCATTTGTGTATTCGAAGAATTGATGGAGTTTTGTATGACTTCGAACATGCTTCACGGGTGTATTTTTTTCATCCGAATGTCAACTCAAATGTTGTTGAAGTGCGTATCCTGACTGACATGGCTTCGCACACACTCCATGAATACTTCGATGCTTTGCCTCGGTGAATCTCATTTTCATGCTTGTTAAGCCAATACGTCGTTGTGAACTCCTTCCCACACTGACTACAGACTTTTGGACCATCGGTGTGGGAACGGGTGTGACGCTGCAGAGATTTTTTTTTACACTTGAATGTTTTTCCGCACTCTGGAAAATCGCACTCGTATGTGGAATCACTATGAATCTGCATGCGCCGCTTTAAAGAGTATGCACATGATAATGCAGCACCGCACACTTCCCATTGAATTTGATCTCCGTTGGACGATTCCATCTGTAATAACACATAAAATAAATTTTATTATGTTTTCTTTTTTCTGTGTACTCTGACTATTGAATAAACACCAGTTACTGAAAGTGGGGGTACGGTGCTCACCAGTTATTGAAACGGGGTTTAATTTTCAAATTTTGATGCATATATTGTGATTGCCTTTTGGAAGCATCCTGGTGCTGATACAAGGTAAACTATAATGGTTATTGAGTCCACCTTTCCATGAAAACTGCTGAGAAATCCTTATATATGGTTTCAAAATGCACATAAAATTAACCGTGTTAATCGTAAACAATGAGGCATTTGCGTATAAAGTCTTCAATAACTTGTTTAATATTATTAATGCATCTACAGGATTTATACCGAGGTTAAATGAATATCAGTAGATCATCTTGTGCGTAAGGACAATGTCGAATAAATATGGTAAATGTACAAACCTTTCAAAAATTCCGACGAAAACATTCACAATTCACCCATTAACCACCAGTTCCTATTTTTCTCACTTACGCCACGCCAGTTACTTGCGTACGATCCACCCCCTGGTAAATTGACAACATTAAAAAAAATGTTTTAGATTCGCAAATTTTCGTTGTAGTTATGATATTTGTGAGGAAACAGTAATACTCAACATTTACCGTGCTCTAAAATATCTATTATAAGCATATTTTGACGATTTAAAACCTGAAAATTATAAAGCGTTGCAAAGCGAAATAATTGAATAATTTGAAGAGTTATGTTGTTGTAGCTATATTTTGTGAAACTACGAGAATTGCTTATATAAAGTATAAAATACATCACTCATTGAATGAGCATCGATGGCCGAGTGGTCTAAGCGTAAGACTTTTACTCCTGGGGTCAGTGGTTCGAGCCCGGTTTAGGGTTACTTTTTTATTTCTTTAATATTATTCTTGCCTTTTTACTGTAGCTTTTTAGATTCAATGTTTACATTTATCAATATAACGCATATAATAACAAACAATACATACCAAAATCTGTGAAAATGCCCCTTTAACTAATTTGGAGAGTTCTGTTGCTATCGTTTTAAATTGTGACATTCCGAGGATTGCTTCTATAATGTATAAAATACACCACTCACTGCATGAGCACGGATGGCCAAGTGGTATAAGTGCTAGACTTTAACTGTAAGGGTCGGTGGTTCGAGCCCAGTTGTGGTTACATTTTATCTTTCTTTAATTCCATTCTTGTTTTAATGGAGTTTTTTGGTTCCAATGTTTACGTTTCTCAAAATTAAAGCATTTAATGAAAACTTCAAAACATGCAAAAAACTGTGTGAAAAGGTCCCTTTAATGCAAAAGAGACTGACAAAATCGTTATTGTTACATTTTGTGACACTACGTGGATTGCTTATATATATATATAAACTCGTAACTCACAGTATAAGCACGGATGGCCGAGTGCTTTAAGACATTTATTCCAATGGTCAGTGGTTCGAATCGAAAGTAGGATTACTTTTTTTCTTTCTGTAAATTTTTTTTTTTTACTCGGTATTAAGTATACATGTTAACCTCTATCAATTTAAAGCAAGTATTGACAAACTTCAATACATGCCTAAATCTGTGAAAAGGTCACTTTAACATGATATGTTTACCCCCAGTGATGGTTTTGCTAGTTTTGTGCTATGACACCTTTGGATTTATAGGTAATTTAAGGGACATAACTCCGACCAATTCATTGCAATGTTAGTGAGCCGTTTCACCCCTTCGTATGCTAAGGCTAGGTTTTTTACATTGAATAAAACTACTTTAAACGGGTATACACAAGCTGTAATCGCAGAATTAAAAAAACAACAACACGTGAAACGAATTGCGTGACACAGACGACTCCATCTGACTGATAGGAGTATTTGAACATACCACGAATCACGATGAAAACAGATGGGATTTGTAGGCGCTAATAAAGAGAGCGAAATTGCAAATCGATAGTTAAATCACAGGTGGTTAGCGCGTGGCTAGCATATTAATTAGTAAAAACATCATTTTAAATGAAAAATAATCAAATTATAACGAAAAGTCAACTATCAAATATATATATTTGACAAGGTATTCAACTCAAAATGCCCCGAAAGTAAGGTGCATGGCTTTGAACAGCCATAACTTCATCTATTGTGCAGCGATTTCCATGAACGCGGTCTTATTCAAAGCAGAAATGAATTTCCTTTCTGGAAATGTACATATCTTGTTATATTTGTACAACTGGTGGGTCAATTTTTAAGAAATAACACGACACACACCTCGCGTGAACTTCTCGTCATCGATCAGACCCGATTCAAGTATGAAATCTTCAGGAGTAAAGACACACCTTCGCGTTGGACCAATAAAATCACTCGTGTGTTTAAAATGTCGGTCAGTTGACATGTATATAAATTAAGGTTTCAAACGGCGCTGGACAGTTAGTTTTGATGCATTATATAACTGCAAGAACGGTAAGAATCTTTTTTTCATACGTTTTATTGAATCATGGTAATAAGGTCCGTGGACTTAGCATGGAAAATGCCCTTTATACTCCATGAATAGTTCAGTCTTGGATCGGGTCTGATCGATGACAAGTAGGTTGTGTATGGTGTTATCTCTTGAAAATTAAGGAGATATAAGTTCAACATAATGTGATGTAGATAATGTTAGATTCATTAAGATAAATACAATAAAGTTTTGTTTGTGATTAATGTTAATTTCCTAATATTTCAGTAAGGTACTATGAGGACAAATTATTGATTGAAAAATTGATACGGCCTCTAACTAAATTACAGAATAATCCATGAACGGAAAGTACTTTTTTTCCGAAGTGATCATTTATTGCAAATCACTGACATAGATATGTTAGAATGTTGTTTCTTAGTTTACAAAAGACACACTATATTAAAACCTTTACAATCCGGACTGATGTTTGGTTCGTTTTACTGAACATCATTCCAACTGTTTCAGAGGTATCATCTTTATATTAAAACAACTTAGAAATAACTATTGAAAATTTTTAACATATTATTAAATTACCATATTCAATTGATACGCTACAAACTAAACTTCACTTGGAAATAATCAGAAACATCTAAACTTTCTTAAGTATTCTAATAAACGATAATAAGTTTGTGAAGCGGTTATTTTTACATTAAACTTAAATAGATTAAACGATTAAGATGATCAGTAAAATTCCAAAGCTATATGTTTGACATTTTAAATCGAATGGAATTAGACTCGTTCGGTTGAGCGCTTATTGTTTAAATGGATCTGTTATAATGATGCACAATCATAACCTTAAACACACACTACTTTACCTCTGTTTATTTCAAAACGAATGGTCCATGCTCTGTGAATAAAGGGGTTGAATGGTTGCGCGTAAAGTGTCGTCCCAGATTAGCCTTTGCAATTTCCGCTGAGAAGAGACTTTCTTTGAACGAATGTATAATAAAAGCGGAAAGTGTCGACCCTGATTAGCAAGTGCGGACTGCATTAAACCCCCTTTTCACAGAGCACTGCCAATTTTCAACGAAGTGGTGGCTCTTTCGTCGTAGTAATACTCCTTCAATATAAGCTCGGTATAAATTATCTGAATTCTTTAAATTATGACCAATATTACGAAAACATTGTTTTATATATAGAATAAGTAGCAAAGTTTTGTTTTGTTTATTTATTTTATTTTTATTTTAAGTAACTTGGTTTCTAAATACATTTTCACCGCCAAACCAGAATAACTTTACAATATTCTCTAGTATGTTTACCGTTATTTTTTGCTACGTTTAATAATGTTAGAACAAAAACACGACGTTATATGGATGCATTTGTTTTATTGATAGCTTTGCAAAGTTTCAAACAAAGCCATTCGCCGGCCGATTTAAATGCCCATGGTCGTGTCGAGCCACGACCTGTACGTGGACACTCTGGCGTACACGCTGGGGTACGTGGTGCCACACCCAGACACGCCCCAGGAGGTCACACCAGCCAGCACGGGGGTTGAGCCACGGAAGCACACTGTCGGGCCACCACTGTCACCCTGCAATCAATTTTAGAAACAACTAGAACATAATGTTTAACTAATAACACAATTTCCTTATGATAAATGACTAGTACTCATCCGAACATAAGTAATTGTGTGTTAACGGTTTTTAAACAAATGTACCTGACATGTTCCAGTGTTCCTGTTATCGATGCAGATGTGAACACTTGCAGCGTAATTGGTGCCCCAGGATGACGTGCACTCGCTGTTCGTCATGATGACACCGTCTGTCTCCTGTAGCTGATCAGGAATCTGTTTGTTCGGCTGAGTGCCTACAATAAAAAGTCGGTATGTTGGACCATGGTATAAAATCGGTGGGAAACAAAAAATGATATAGAAAATATATGCTTGGTGACTTATTATATCATGTGATGTCAGACGAGGCCGATATTGCGTAGAAAATGGCGAGGCTTGTTTGCTTGTATTGATATAAGCGACATTCCACAACCACAAAAAGTAGTTCTCACAGTGGGCGGGACTAAGGCTGCACACCACACTTTTTAGCCACCAATGCGCATTGGCAAGGGAGAAATTTCAAAATAAAGAGAACAATGCTCAAGTAAGCACCATTTTGAGTGTCTAAATAATAATGAATGTCAGGTTTGAGTTGTGGTGATTGTTCTTGGATGTTTGTAAATGACCAAAACATAGGTATTGTAACTATAGCTGCATACAGGAAGTAGAATTAATGCAATTCGAAAACAGGTGTAATGCTGGCTCCGGTCAGTGTTTCTGTTGGAAATTTGAAAGGGCGTACGGACATTGAACTATAACAAAAAATCTAATCCTTTGACCCCCAATTTTCTCCATTGCTGTTTAGTACTTGGTAAGTTACCAATGTAAAAACATGGTCTCCAGGCACCTTGCTTCCGCAGGAAAGTGGCAGTTTGTTGTTGAAACTGGCTTAAAAAGGCTCGGAAACACACATAATTTTGTTGTTTTTATTTGAAATAATCAATACTAAAGCATTTTGCCCCAACTTATTTGATTTGAATGTTACTGATTTTTCAGATGGCACACCCTCAACCATTCTGGAAATGTGCTTGGTTTATTTTCAGATATGCGAGGTGACCAGGTTTCGGACAGTGGTTAACTCCTGCTTGTGTATGAGATTGGCCGAGACTAAAAAAACTGTATATTGCCACCTTAAGGTAAAACATCAAATTATGAAAATGATCAAACACCCATGAAATATGCTTTTGCTTAATTATTTATCCCTAAGGTTTTGTTTCTAAACAGAGTTTTTGCCCCATAGCACCATTGTATGCCCAATACTGATTGTAAATCAAGGGAGGTAATTCGAAATCATGTTTACCGATATCTGCAATTCTCGAACAGCTCTGTATAAAAGTATGTGTTAAATATGTAGCCGGGTTGGAAAATTTACTACTCTGTGGTGAAGAATAACTTTATTTTCATATACTGTCAAAAATACAGCAAACAATATAAGAATACAATCAAAATAATGAGTAAAAATGGCCGTTCTGCAGCATTTACTACTGTTTAGGGCCTATTGCACATTACAATCTTGTTAACATTGTTCCCTGGCACATAAACATCTTGTTAACATTGTTCCCGGCAAATGCAAAGGCATTTAATAACACATTTAGTATGTAATGCCATATGAATGGTCCTGGCTTGAAGTGGACGGCTCACACGAGTACAGGGACTCCTGTAACAGCGGTCGATTTGATACTCTTTTCCGTAGGAAGTATCGAGATTGTTTGTATGCTTGCGACTTCTTTCGCCTGGAATGATACTGGCTTTTTTGGTCGATTCGATTCAAATTCATGTACATTTGTGAGTTTTTCTTCACATTAATGCCAACAGCCCTTGCTAGTATTAATGTAGCCCGTCCTCGACCCAGTGTTCGCGAATGTGTTGCTGAGTGGCATAGTCCTGAGAAGTTTCGCGTCCAGCATGTAAACTTTGGAGCGTAATTGAAAATTGTCGAGTGCATGCTTTCGCATTGATTTGTGCTGTAGAGTTCTTTAACTGATCTTAAAGTTTCTGTGTTGAACGTGTTCATGATGGCATCTTTAAGAGTAGTTTGATCATCTTTTGACAGGGTAAGGTGTTGTCCGTAGGGTAGATGTTTAACACTGTACTTTCCGTAGTGCACAAAATGATGTTGGCAGACAGTCGATTGCTTAGAGCATGCAACATGTGAGTCACCGAAACAGGGAACTATGTTTTCAAGAGCTTTTGTGCTACGCTCAATGAACTCGGCATCATTACTTCTTATGGATTTAAGGTTTGTCAGCTCCATGCGGGCACGGGTACGAATTCCACTTGCAAGTGATTTCAGGAAAAGTGTCTTGTTTTGCGCAGCCTTAAGTTTTGAATTTAAGTTGATATTCCTGATTTTTTTCTCCAAAGTTCTGAGTTTGTGAATAAAACAATGGTAATGTTTCATGTTTGTTTTATTCTCTGTATTGTAGTCTCTCAGAGCTTTCGCCACTTGACTGCTTGCGTCTGTCGTCACAGATCGAATATTCAAAACGCGTCGCTTCAGGACACTGTTCAGGTTAGTGTGTAGGGAACTTCGTTCGGTTGACGATATCGATTGGTCTGTAGCCAGTGTTTTGGAGCAATTATCATGTGTGCAGGCTTTTTTCTTGCAAAATTTGCTGGAAATTGATGCTGCCAGGACAAATTTCTTTGACGAATTGTGCTCGATAAGAGGAGCAAAACTCTGCTTTGCTTTTTCCGCACCACCTTGCGGTCTGCATGAAAACGATGTGTCAACCTGTACATCAGCAGAGTTGTCTTTTCCTGACAGTGTTAGAATGCGACTGACATAATGCTGGTTATTACACATTTCGTCTTCGTTGACTGTTGTTGCCTTGTCAGACATCAAGTTCATTTTCTTTTGCATAAGTGAGTCACTTGGAGGCTTGATGTTCAAGCATGACAACACCAGTGACACATCAGCCATCCCAATTTTGGATTTCATCACTGGCAGCAAAATCATTTCATTTAGGACACCAGCACCTGGCCCCCTAGGTTTCTTTATTGTATTTGATAGCTCCATAGGTGTTGACTTATAATGGCAGCCCCTGCATTCCGCACAAATAGAAATAGCTAGTCCACGTCGGTGCACAACACTCACGGAAACCAGTGAATTCTTGCAGTTTTGCTGATGTACCTGTTGTATAATGTTTCTTAAGCACTGCATATTGACAATGACATTCTCATCAACACTCGTGCAGTCTGGAATGTCTTTTATTTCAGCTTTTGGTCGTAGCTTGTAAGGCAAGGTAGTCCCTGAAGAAGAAGCGTGAAGTACGTCAATAGCCTCTTCAGCAGAAAGACGCTCCGTTGCAGGTACTGATGGAACAGCGATATCTTCAGTGGGACTAGGTAAATTTTGGCCTGTTTGTCGGAATGTGTTTCCTGGTCTAAACCAAAATGCCTTGCGTGCTTTATTTAATCTTTAACTGCGCCTTGAATTACTTTTGGCCATTGTGCGCAATTCAACTGATGTTATTTATATGTAAATAAGAAATAAATGTGAAGAAGTGACTCTGGTAAATGCCTCACTTTATTGTATGCCTTTTTGCAATGATCTGAGCTTACTAGAAGTTTTAATTTTCTGTTTCCAAGATATTTGGGCTGATATTTATGTCAGATGTCAATTTTTAGGCAGTTGTTAGTGTTATCGCAGGGGTATTTCCTCAATATGTCAGCCCCAGTTATTTATGCTATGATTGGGTTACCTCCCTTGCATGTGTTTGTTTAAGGGATTAGTACACTGGGGCCTTTAATGTTGTGTTTTTACAGCAGATTAAAGGTCCAAATGCCTAACTTGCCTTTCAAGTTCATGCTAAGCATGCAATTAATTTATATTTTTATTATTCTAAGCAAAAACATGTGCATTTATTGGGAGTGATGTAAAAAAATTAGCAACATAAAGTATTTATTGGCCCAAAACTGTGTTCTTTTGTGTTGCTTCTGTAATAAAGTTATGATTTAGAGGCTTACCTAGTCACCCGCACTACCATTTATCATTTCAATGTGATTAAGACTTCAATTTATTGTTGCAATATGTTTCTGTGAGGTAGCTTTTCATTACCATGACTTCTACAGTAACACGAAAATGGCATAGAAAAAAAGAGAAAACAGGGGTTGGATTAAACGCTTTATAAATAACAGACAAGCCTTCAGAATTGGTTACAAATGTATTATATTTGCTTGTTTTTGTCCAAATTTTAAGAAAACAAGTCATTTTCAGCAGTTTCTAAGACTATGCTGGCCCTTAAGGCTGCACACCACACTTTTTAGCCACCAATGCGCATTGGCAAGGGAGAAATTTCAAAATAAAGAGAACAATGCTCAAGTAAGCACCATTTTGAGTGTCTAAATAATAATGAATGTCAGGTTTGAGTTGTGGTGATTGTTCTTGGATGTTTGTAAATGACCAAAACATAGGTATTGTAACTATAGCTGCATACAGGAAGTAGAATTAATGCAATTCGAAAACAGGTGTAATGCTGGCTCCGGTCAGTGTTTCTGTTGGAAATTTGAAAGGGCGTACGGACATTGAACTATAACAAAAAATCTAATCCTTTGACCCCCAATTTTCTCCATTGCTGTTTAGTACTTGGTAAGTTACCAATGTAAAAACATGGTCTCCAGGCACCTTGCTTCCGCAGGAAAGTGGCAGTTTGTTGTTGAAACTGGCTTAAAAAGGCTCGGAAACACACATAATTTTGTTGTTTTTATTTGAAATAATCAATACTAAAGCATTTTGCCCCAACTCATTTGATTTGAATGTTACTGATTTTTCAGATGGCACACCCTCAACCATTCTGGAAATGTGCTTGGTTTATTTTCAGATATGCGAGGTGACCAGGTTTCGGACAGTGGTTAACTCCTGCTTGTGTATGAGATTGGCCGAGACTAAAAAAACTGTATATTGCCACCTAAACATTACTCTAACGCGACTAATTTGCATGATAATTTCGGTTAGGCACGTAATACTGTTGGCAATTGGCAGACTTTAGACGTGTCATCGGATGGGGGATGTAATTCTACTTTGAAATATTCAGTCAGCGTCTCCGACGTAAGTGTGCACTAGTGGCATAGTTAAATATGTTATTACCGGTGACTGTATGTCCCCATCCACTGATCTCACATGTTTGGCGATCAAAGTTCTCGCCCGTAGTTGCCAGTTGGTTCCCGACAAGTCAGCGTCAGAGGTCAGCTCTAGAAGGGCAATATCGTGGGAATAGGCACCGCTCCCCACGTTGTAGTTCGGGTGATATAGTAGGTTATGGAATATAAATTGATCGCTGTCAAAACCAAAAACCTAGTCGTTAAATAAACAACAAAGATATGAGTCGCGCTCAGATACAACGGGGTTTAATGCATGTACAAAGTGTTGTCCTTGCTTAGCCTCTGTGGACTGCACAGGCTAAGAGGGGGCAACACATTCCGCCTTACCTAGATTTTCGAGGAGAAAAGTCTCCTTTTTAATAAATAATATAATAATAGCGAAAAGAGTCGTCCCTGAATAGCATGTGCGGACTGCAAAGGCTAATCTGGGACGATACTTTACGCACATGCAATATGCCCCGTTTAGGAAGAGCTCCTCTCTTATGAATAGTTTATATCTTTATGACTTGTTTATTTAAGAATATATTTGCAACATTATACATTAATCCTGGCACTGTCAAAACTGTGTGCGATATTGATTAGTATGACGCGATGTAATACTTTATTTTATTGAACCTGTTTTTAATTATTTAAATAACATATCTTACCATGATAACCCGTCTGACGGCGTATGATTTCCTGTTGGGGTCTGACAAGAATCCGTTGGTCAAGACTACTTAGAGAGTAGACGCACTGAAATAGTTTTTTTAGAAACTATAAAACGTGTTATATCTTTCGGGTTTAACATTTTTCGATTGAAAATGTTTTTGACGGTGTTGTAAAGTGTTCACTCAAAACATAGGCTTGGTTGTTAAATACTGTGGAAACATTACATTTTCTTGATGAAAAAGAGAAAGAAAACGATGCTCATTCTGCAGCTGCAGCAGTTAGTCAACTTATATATGAGACAACCTTGTCTAACCAACCTGGAGCCTTCCACACAGTGTGCAGCGGTCACAACCCATTTGCTCCTGACGATGGACCCTCCACAAGTGTGGTACCAGTAACCTCCACTGGAGGTTGTGTACCTTTGCAGCGAAATCTGGTGCGGATGGGACGCAATGGTCGTCGGACTTCCGTTGATGATCCGGGAAATCGTATCTCCTACATTCACACAAACCGTAATGATTTTATTTCCAGTTAATAGATAGTGAGTAATTAATTGATTTAACATCAGTGCGATTAAGAAAATATCCCCAAAACTTGCATTATACTTGAAAATAGGTTTTAACCTTAAAACTTGATAATAATTGTATACTAAATGATTAAATGCATGTGAATTGTTTGTCAATATATATTATATGTTCAGTACAATACAATAGACTAAGTAGAAGTATTTTACAGTCACTTCCTCTGTTTATATATTTTCATGTCCAATAAAATGAAACACCAAATAACATACCATTTGCCGAAGCAATAAGGAAGACGAAAGCAAGAAGATACCCAACCATGATGATGCTGTGTCTCAAAGCAAGTATTCTGTCAGAAGCACTGGTTAGGCTGGCGTTTCTCTACCCCTTATATAGGACGGGGACATAGCATAGCGCAAGCCTTAATGTTAACCCATTTATGTCTAGTGGACTCTCCCATCCTTCTAAAATGGATCAATTTATTTCCAAAATTAGGGATGTCTAGTATATGTATTTCTATATTTAGAATATTACTTACTGAAATTTCTTTAAACAAACAGCGCAGACCCAGATAAGACGCCGCACCATGCGGCGTCTCATCTGGGTCTACGCTGTTTGCAATATCCTTTTTTCAGGACGCTAGACATGAATGGGTTTAGTGATAATTGTATCGTTATACTCGTCACTTTATGGCTCCCTTTATGGCAATAACAGTGGTCATTCAATTAAGAAACAGTACTAAATAACCATGATTTCCAGATGCTCGAAACCACGCTTGACAAGACGAATTAATCTTGTTTATATGGTCAATAAATGGTCAGTAACTTGTACTAAAGCCAAAGCGCATGTGAATAATTGTTTCTGTTCTTTACGATGACCCTTTTGGACAACTGATCAAGATGTTTTCTTTTTCATGTTTTTCCACAGGCACTCCTTAACTCCATAAGTTAGAATAGCTCGACAATATTTCACAGGCACTCCTTAACTCCATAAGTTAGAATAGAAAAGTTCCGCCTGAAATGTTACCTATTTATAGCTCGACAATATTTCACAGGCACTCCTTAACTCCATAAGTTAGAATAGAAAAGTTCCGCCTGAAATGTTACCTATTTATAGCTCGACAATATTTCACAGGCACTCCTTAACTCCATAAGTTAGAATAGCTCGACAATATTCCACAGGCACTCCTTAACTCCATAAGTTAGAATAGAAAAGTTCCGCCTGAAATGTTACCTATTTATAGCTCGACAATATTTCACAGGCACTCCTTAACTCCATAAGTTAGAATAGAAAAGTTCCGCCTGAAATGTTACCTATTTATAGCTTGACAATATTTCACAGGCACTCCTTAACTCCATAAGTTAGAATAGAAAAGTTCCGCCTGAAATGTTACCTTTTTGCCAACAGTCTCGTTCGTGAACGTTTTGCACAAGTTTAAAGGAAGTATATACATTATTAAATAAAAAAAGACTTGACATAACTTTGATCAATACAAAACTAAAATAAAAGTTCAGATGAAGTAGTACCGGCCATCGACCAAATTACAACTTAAAAATATTTCAAATATTATTTTGTACAGTCCTTAACACATTCATGTACACAAAACATGTACTCTATTCGAGGATCCCCGTTTGTGTCGCTTCGTTCATACGACATGGGCAAACTTTAAACGTGTCGGCATCGGCCTCAAGTGGTTCGTAATGAATTGTATTGATGCAGCTATGTTATATCTATCATTTTTGTTGCGATTCATTTGTTGGTTTAAGATTACAAAAATGAAATGTTGACATTAAAATCGTTTATACAAACTTTCATTGAGGCCATGACACAAGAGAGGTAAGCTTCAATGCATTTTAAATTTATTAGAAACTATTCGTGCCAAGATTGTCTTAAAAGGAAATTTTCACAGATTTTGGCATGAAATGAAGTTTGTCATTAAATGCTTTATATTGACAAATGTAAACATTGGATCTAAAAAGCTCCAGTAGAAAAAAAACAAGAATAACATTAAAAAAAGAAAAAGGTAGCACTCAACTGGGCTCGAACCACTGGCCCCTGGAGTAAACGTCTAACGCTCAGACCAATCGGCAATACGTGTCCATACAATGAGTGATGTATTTTATACTTTATATAAGCAACAACAGAACTCTCAAAAGTATTCAATCGTTTCGCTTTGCAACGCCTTAAAATTTTCATGTTTTTAAATCGTCAAAAAATGCCTATAATGGATATTTAAGAGCATATTTAATGTTCAATATTACTGTTTCCTCAAACATATTTTAACTACAACGAACATTTGCGAATTTGAAACATTTTTTTTAATTTTGTCAATTTACCAAAACATGAAAAGGTCCCTTTTAGCCAAATGAAAGGAAATAACAAGTCCTTCATTTCCACCCAACAGCCAAACCGGTCAAGGGATCAATGATGATGTTGATGATGATGATGATTCACTTATTATTCTTGACCGACGTGTATGCCTTCTGACGTTGACAATAATATATCGCAATTTGAATAATATTTAAACATATTGTAATCGACATGATTGATGCAAGAGAGGTTTCCTTTCTGATTCTACAAAACGTACACAGTGTAATTCCCTTGCCGATTATTTAACAAATGATCTATTTTCATGAAGAGACACGCTTTAGGACAGTTTGAATAATCAATACACCATACATGTTCGCTTCCATGTGTGACCGTCTTCTAACAATCTCACGGTTTAAGTGGATATACCTGCTGCATATTTGTTATAAGAAGTAATTGTAGTTTAGTTGTTCACATGAACTTGTAACGACGTTCGAAATAAAATTGGACCATCCGTAAACAAGAAATATCTTTTTAAAGATATATTTCGTTCATTTGAATATTTTTTTACGATCGTCAATACAAATAAATAACATCAAACAGTTATGACTTATGACGGGAAGTTGTTTTTTTTTCAGAACAATTTTTAGCCGCATTATATCTTTATATCTTATATCTTATTGAGAACGAATTTATGTAAACGCACAATGAAGGCTATTGATTGTGATCACACGATTGAAGATGAAAATGTGGCGTGCCACACTATTTATCAATCCTTTTGTCCACTACATGCGCTCCAGGCACGTGTTCAAATTTATTCTGCCACGCGTGTATGGCGGTGGTGGCAGGTCAACATCGGTATATGGTATTTATGAACGCAATGCTTTAAATTATTTTTGAGCCTGCTTTGTACGACTTCTTGTTTTTCTTATTGGGTAACTGACACACGGATAATTTTGATCAATACCCGTAGAGCAATATATTTGTGCGGCTTGCTAGAAAACAGTCAACAACAACAACACACTAAGATCTGCTTAAGTTGTTTATTGCTTAAAAAACATGTGTTTGATAAAAATCTGTATAGTAAAGAAGGTCTGTGTTCTGTGATCTCTCGGTTGATGCTTCTATGCCCGGAGGACTTATCTGTTGATAAGACCTGAAACAGCGAGTTGAGTAAGTCTGTCTGTGCCATGATAAAGATTGTATATGGGCCGCGCTCTGTGAAAAGGGGGTTAAATACACTTGCGTAAACTGTCGTCCCAGATTAGCCTGAGCAGTTCGCTAATCAGGGACGACACTTTCCGCATAAATTGAATTTTTGCTGAGAAGAGATTTTCTTTAAACGAAAAATATCATACAAGCGGAAAGTGTCGACTCAAATTAGCCTGTGCGGACGGCACAAGATAACTAATCTGGGAAACCATTTTACGCAAATGCATTAAACCCCCTTTTCACAGAGCACGGCTCAATTATGTATGTATTATACAATATTAATACAACATTAATACTAATATGCATTTACTCATTATTAATCAGATACCTATTCATATTTGAAATCGCTGGTTTGATATTCAATTGATAACAGCTAATGACAATAATAGTTAAAATATTATAATAAATATTACGCTATATCGATATGTATCTACATTACCCTATCCTGATGTGTGTATTTCTGAATAAATCGGACAAGACCCAAACTGAAAATGATCTGTTTGCCATATATCTCAAATGTATATCGTCAACAACGACTTGTCTATACATCAGAGAACACCCTTTTTGTTCAGATCGGTACACGTTTAAAGAATGGCTATGTGCTTGCATGTAGCGTATTTCGCAAAGCATTTTATTAATCGCAAGTTGACAGTATTTGCGATCGCAAACATAAATAATATGTCAAATGATTTACAATTTAACACAATACATGCTCTTGCGACGCCCACATTCAGAAAAGTGACTGAACCTTTACTGCAGTCAACCCCCAACTGTTCACCGATTTGATTCAAAATGCATACAGTGACCTTGCGTTCTTGTTATTAAACCATAATGCTATATCGTAAGTAAAAAATGGTTTGACAATTATCTTGAAAAAGGGCTTGACAATTTTATTGAGTAATGCCATTACTCAATAAAATTGTCAAGCCCTTTTTCAAGATAATTGTCAAACCATTTTTTACTAATCGCTATAGGCCTTTGCAAGCAGATAGGGTCAATTTTTAAAACTGTTATCCTCTTCTTCTCAGTAGGTTAAACCGCTAAGCATTCATGAGATCACTGCACATGTTAATTTGGTAGGGATGATCCCGGAAATACAAACCTACCAGCAGCGACTGTAGGCCCGCGTTGTAGTCGCAGGCGACCTCGGGGCGCTGGTAGTTAATGAAGACTTTAATACATGCGAAAATCTGTTAAAAGGTTCCTTTAACTCCACGTGTGGCATTAAACTTTTATATGGAACACTGCTTGTTGGGCACACAATGTCATCAGATGTTGGTAACTATATTTGCTAAGTTATTTCAGAATCATAAAAGGGAGTGTGAAGTTATTGTGCGGACACCAAATATGCACAAAAGTTTACTATATTTAAAGAATTTTAAATTTTAAACTTTGACTCGGACCTTGAAACTGGGGATATTAAAAGTGTTTTGTCTTACTATGGAGACCAATAAATGTGTCATCTTCTCCTAAATTACTTTAATAATGTGTCATATTCTCCTAAATTACTTTAATGCATAAAGAAGCCATATTCCTGGCACAATAAGACCTTCAGACATTAATTGTGACCTTGACTTTGGATGGTAGGTTCTTGCGCGCTACACATTGCCGTAATATATTGCTCATTTTATTAAGTTCTGTTATATTGCCATCATGCATAAATAAGTTGTAGGCCTTATCACAAACAAAAGCTTTTGTTTCGCTATATTCCTATTAGAAATATCCATTTCATTAAAATTAAAAAAGTATAGGGTGCATTGATTTTTAAGCTTAGGGGGAATGTAACATTTTTTTTTCTTTATTTTTTGTGTGTGAAAGATTTCGGCCATAGATCATACCGACACTCGGCCCATGTATATGACAAAATATCTTTTAAGTTCTTAAAATCTAATTTACAATATTAAATCAACAAAAGTTAACATAGAGGATATTTGTTGGATTCGGTGGATTATCCATTTTTATTCACGAGCGATCATAGAAAATAATATTTTCACGAGTGGCGCAGCCACGAGCTGAAATGTATTTTTTGTATGATCTCGAGTGAATTAAAATCGATAATCCACCAAATCCAACAAATTTTCTTTTTATGTAATGCCTTTTTCACAGTTTATATACATTGTTAAAGAGTTTAACTAAAAGGGAACGTCTTGAGGGGCATAACTTTGGACAAAATAATTCGTTGGATGGTTCAGCAACTAGAAAATTTCAAAAGGCCATAACTCTCTAAATAAATCATCTTACAAAAAACCCACTAATAACATGCGCATCTCCTCAAGGTAGTTAAGCTTCTTATAAAGCTTCATTGTATTTCAGTCAGTAGTTGGGGAGAAATAGCCCGGACAAGAATTGCACCATATGTACAGTTTATAGAAAATTTCAAAGGGCCATAACTCTGTGAAAAATCATCCGACCATAACCTGCTGATAATATGCACATCTTCTGTTGATATTGAAGCTTCACATAAAGTTTCATTGAAGGAAAAGGGACGTTTAGGGTCGTTATTTGCCTTTATCCATATTATTTTCAACCTCCTATCAACATAAAGTTCAGAGAGTCATCTTTTCAAAATATCCTCAATGCATGTATTTGTTCAAAAGACGTTATCTCCAGCCCGAAACAAAGATGCCCACTTTTTTCCAATTTTGATGTCGTTTAACGTTGCTTTTTACGGCAACGTCACAACTACGAATTGTATCGACGCAGATTGCCGCGCTTATTATTCAATCAGCATAATGATGATCCACAATGTGATAAATGATTAATTCATTTCCATGAATCAAAGTAACATATTACATGTCATATAATATTATTATTGCTTCACATCGCCAAATGTTTTACGCAAAACAATCACACATGGTTTATAACATTTGAAAGATTGTTTTAAATCGCATCATTATAAAACTAGAAAATTCTTATAAGTAACAACGAAAATATTAATTAAACAACAACAAATACAGTGTTATATCATGCCCTATTGTAATAACATATTCCGTATGCACATCCTGATCGCGTAACCTTGTAAATATAGAGAATATTATGTGAGTTTTGGATAAAGATCAAGTTTATCATGCGAGGCTTAGAACCGATATAGCGCGAGGCTTGCAGAGCGCTAACATAGTTCGTGCCGAGCACAATAAACTTGATATTTATCCAAAACTAACATAATATTCTATTTATCCTATTATTTCCTCACAATTTTCCATTAATAATTGTCAAATATGGCATTTTTTTGACGAT